>NW_009628650.1:71411-80700 GCF_000690535.1 Cariama cristata
CATTGTAGAGCCAAGCATCTCCCTACTGTCATTTTGGCACTAAAAAACCCAAATCAGTGGATCAGTTCTTTTCAAACACTAAGTACCTAAGGATTTAGGGCATAAACATATTTAGTATTTTCGAACAGAAATTCTGTTTCTGCTGCTCTGAAGCAGCTCAGCACCCAGGTGCACTGTACTGGAGGGGAAAAGCACACATGCCTGCAGTCTGCCTAGGGACTATTAAGGTTCATGGAATAATATAGACAGCTTTAAAGAAATTCTAGTTTACAGAGAAAAATTACATAGATTTTTCTTGAAAATTCCTCCAGAAGGAAGACTCATCTGCCAATATACATAAGCTGATTTCTGGTATGGTACAAAATAACTGCAACAAGCCTCCAGACTTTGGTAATTCGTATTTAAATCTGCAAAAAATTACTGTATAAATGAGACCAGTGAGCTTGTTTTATGGCAATAAGCTGTTTTAACCAAAGCAAGTTGTATTTTCCCTAGCGATGTAGCAATTCACACTACTATTTATGCTTACAGTCAAATATATTTTCTTTAAGTTTTACCAGTATCTCAACCTAGAATATCCTCTCCAAAATGCTAATTGTAACTATTACCCATCCCATGATCATTCTCAGCCTCTTTTGCTTGGAACTGGTAACAGTGATGTATACAGATCACATAATTCCTATCTCTCTCTGTAATTGCACAGGGATTTTGTTTTCTTTTGAGTCAGTAATGTCTAAATTGGATTAAGATAACAGTTGCTTACGAGGCCTTTTCTAGAGAAGTTGCTTTCATCACTGCTATATTTAATTAATTTTTTACACCATTCTCATATGAATAAGCTTCCATGAAGCTCATACTTAACTTCAGATAATGCTTAAGGACTAAATACTCTATGAAGAGGAAAAAAAACACCCTGCGTTTTGTTTTTGCTGACATACTCATGAGTGAATGTAATAACTGGCACTGTTCATTATGATCAGATGAAATTCAAATGATATGATAAGAAGAGTGACCGAACTCAAAATGAGATGACTTAGTCTATCTATTTACGTGTGTTTAAACACCTTTAGCTGCTAACAAGCCCTTCACACTCCCCTGTCTGGGCAATTGCTGCTTTTGGCAATAATAACCTGAGTGGGTGGCTGAGAATGGAGCTGGCAGATGCAGTACTGATGCAAATTACTGCTACTTAGCAGCACATACATTCATTCATCCAGGGAGCAAATTTTTATCATTCCAGAAGTAAGCCAAAAGTCATAAAGTATTTCAGTTGTCAAAATCTAGAAATAAAATCTGTAGTGTATTCAACATCTATTATCCTAAAATATAATGTTAAATAGATAATTGAAGTGTCAGTATGCCCAATGTCATAAAGAAATCTCTGAAAAAAGAAATATATTCTGTGTGCCTAATTTGTCTGCTTTGTGGGTCTTTTTCAACATTGCAGTTAGAGACCTCATAATGCATGTATGACTGCTGATACGCATTATCAAGACCAAATAATGCCAATCATAAAATCCTGATTAGTATTTCCTTTATTCTGGCATATTATTTCTTTAATTATTTTAGCTACTGAGACAAATGACAGAGGTGACAGAAAGGAAAGCAGAATGATGCACAACATTACTAAAGGCAATACACATTTCAGTGAATTATCAGTCATTATTTCTGTGTTGACCATAATACTGCTGTTCTACAGAGTGTAAAGTAAGATGCCACAATGCAACCAGTACTTGTTCTTTGGATCAGATACATATGAAGCTGCCTTGTCTTACAAATAATTACCTTAGGTGCATTGACCAGGCAGTGATTCCAAACACAATTTTTTTCTTTTATCTATAGTTACACACATTTGAGCAAAACATCCACTTCGTTATCTTGTTTTATAACTACGCTCTGAATAAATATTCAGTCTTTAAAAAAAGTCCCATCTCTAAAGAAACCATAATCAAAAGACAAAACCTATTTATGTACACCAATATTACAGCAGTAATCTATACAAGCTATACTTTCTCAGGAGAAACTGACTTTTCTCAGAACAAATAAACTTTAGGCTGGTTTCTTTTGTAGGTGATTTTTTTTAAATAACAGTAGTAATATAATAACTGGGGAGGCCTACAATTATATCAGAAGAAAGGTTTACGTAGTAAGAGAAAAATTCTATTTAAGCATTTGACGTAACTTGAAAAAAAACAAACTGGCCTTAGAGTCAGGGTCTGTTATGAGTCTATTAATCGAGGCATTAATAAGTAGACAGGCAATCTAAGTGTAACAGCTAAAGCACAAATGTTTTGACACTAGTTGCAACCAGAGTCCAGATACAATACCTTTGCTTTATCCCTCATGGATCCTTTCCCCAAGATGGACATTTTTGCACCTGTTTCTTCTTGTAACCTCTTCAAGGAGTTTCCTCTTGGTCCAAGCAATTTCCCAACAAAATTGAACTAGAAAACAAATGAGAGAACTATTTTAGACCAAGAGTTCCTTTTAAAAAAACTTAATAAATCTTTACAAACAAGCTCCTTAAAAAAGAAGAGTTTACTTTCCTTCAAAAAAACCCAATACTCCTGCTTAGTTCTGAGCCTAATTCATTAGGATACAAGTCTGGAGAAATGAGGTATCCTCCTATCTTGCGCAAAAGGCAGGAAAAGCATTTGTGGTTTATTTGAACCCCAGAGGCTTCTCTCTAGGACAAAAATGGCCAGTGGCTGCTTAGGTGTAGGTAACCGTGAAACAAGATCTTTGCTTATCAGATGGTATTGGTGAAACCCAGAGAATGCAGATGTTCTTTCCTGAATTAGCAACCTTTATCAGCAAAGTAATATATTCTGCAAAGTTAGAGATTTAGATGGATTTTTAGGAACTGATGTTTTAGACATTGATTTTAAAATAGGTGCTGTTTTGTGTATCAGCTTCAAGTATTTGTTTTGCCAACAACAGAACAAATCACAAACAATAGATCACTGTAGATATTCAAGGCTATTTTCTGAGAGAATTTTGAAGAACACTGGGCTTTATCTGACATGCTGCTAATATTCTTAAACGCTGCACAGTTCATGTGACACGTACAACATTGTTTTTTTCTGTACGAAGAGGTCAGATGTCTACTTGAAAATCAAAGGACAGAACAATAAATAAATGAGGTGTCAATGTCATGTCAACACAAACTAGCAGAAAGGGAAGAGTCTACTGAGTAAGTGTAATTTGTTTATTCTGTAACTAACAGTCTCTTCAATTTATTATTTTTTATGCTTTCCAAAATCTTTTAAAAAAACTATGGCATACTGGTTTTGGAAGTTGACTGGGAACCATCAGCACTTGCTTAGGATGTTTCTAAATTATGTTCAAGTTTGAACAGACAGTACTCTGGCCTGGCTTTCAACAAAGAACAAGTTTAGCCAAGGAAAAAGGTGTGCAATTGTACCAGCACTTCCTTGTTTTTATTTCAGAGATAAAGAACATGACAAAAAGAAATAGCAATCAAGAACACGCTGCTGTCAAAAATACACCTGAATGTCTAAAAAGACATAACATACTTTGTTTTGCATTACTTTCTATTTTAAAAATAGAAAAAATGGGGAAATATTCTTGTTTCCACTTTAGCCAGCAAGAATCTTGGAATCAAGCCAGATACCCCAGAACCCAAGCTGGTTTTCAGTCCAGTGTCTTAATTACAAATCACTTGCAACTTCCTTCAAATATTGGTTAAATCATCAAAGAAAATAATACGTAATCACAGGAAAAATAAATACGTCAGGTGAAACCTACTGCCACCTAAACCAACATAACTGATTTCAGCAAGATAACATGTCTAGGGGGAAGTAGTAAGTGGTAAGTAATGTTGCATAAAAACCCAGCAAACTTTGAAGCTCCAAAAAATTATTTTTCAAGCTTGTGTGCTTGTATTTTTTTCCAACTCTCTCTGTTGATTTAATAAAAGTTATCAACTCTTCAATAAATCCTACCCCATTTTGGGGGAGGATTTAGAGATGATGCCCCATCTGGCATCAACGGTCCTATGTCTTGAAACTGTAGCTATGCTTCTTCCAGGGACAACTTAGCTTAGAAGTTGTAGGCTTCAAATTGATTATTAAATCTTGTATGAACATAAACCAAACAGTGAGGAAGGAATGGCAAGGACCAAATTTTGACTTTAATACTAGACTTTGGACTTAATCTATTGATAGATATAAGATCTCAAAAAATTACACATCCTGTGTATGTGAAGGTTTATTGGAGACGGACGAGCAAACAGCTGAGCTTTTGTTCCTCTGCAGGGACCCCCTTATATGCAGACTGGCTGTTCACAAGTTACAGCACGTTATACATCACAAATCAGAGAAGAACCTTCTACTGCAGCATCCTTTCAGCGTCTCTTAATGTTAAGAAAAGCTGCCCCTTGAAAGATGAAAGAGCTATACCCCTATGTAAGTTTGGAGGAGACTACGAGAAGGCCAGCCAAAGCTCAACTCCGTTTGTTCTCCAAATGGAACAAAACTATTAAAATACACTCTCTGAAGATTTATGCTGACCATTTATATTTAAGCACTTCATAAACTGTCTAATAATTACCTTGACATATGGGTGCAAAGGAGCAGTGTGGACAGTATAAATGACATACAAAGTGGATTTTAATCACTTCACAGGAAATAAGTGGCTGGGGATTTTAATTCTATTGATTATGTAGCAGACAGACACTCACATTTCACCCGCCTTCTAAAACACACACATCAGGAAGCAAGCAGTTACTTACAACTGAACAACTGAATTGCTCTTAATTTAGTTTTGTCTAAATTTGCAGAAAAGCCGGAGCACTGTATCACACTTTCAGCTGTTGTGCTCAGTCTTCCCAGAGTCAGTAAGCTCCAGGGCCACGGGCTCTCCTTAGCACCAGTCTATAATCACAAAACTCCCGAAAGTCTGACAATACTGATAGAGTAACTTTGAGTCAACAACTTACGAAAAATTAAATCCTTTATGTTCACGTGTGGGTAGAAACAGCAGACAAGTAAGAGAAAGTTTCAGTGAATAGCACAAATTATAAGAAATTTGAAACACAACTTTATTCATCTTACTTATTTTATTAAGATATGCTGGATAAGAACCTGAGCAGAACTTCTTTTAATACTAGAAAAGTTAAGCTCCAGTTACGGTCACAGATGCAGCCAAGGCATAGAGCAACAGTGAAGGAAAATGTCAAAACTCAAGCAGTTTGACCACATTTAATGACAACCCTTGCCTACAAACACACATTCCACCATAACTGAAGATCTTATTTTGCAATCTCAGTCCTGATCCAGTTCTGCCATGTTTAAAAATTTTCTCCAAATAATACTAAGTCTAAGTCTCTAGGACAATATCTGGTCATAACAGGAGAGGATAACTGAGAAATGATGACACATAGAAGAGAGAGTATTAACAAAGCTTTCATTGCTGAGGAGAAAACAGACTTCCACTTGAAAAATACGGTTATTGTTGTGTTACTGGATGTTTTTACAGGTGGCTTAACTTCTCAGTCATGTTTATGAACGTGAGCTAGGCTTTCTGTGTGCTTGTCGAAACCCTTCCTGGTTTATGGCAAAGATTTTGCACATTATTTTCTTAGATTTGTTTATCATATGTCTGGAGGAGACAAAAGGATGTCTTCAAGGGGAAGATGGTCAGGTGATAGCAGGGGATGCTCTACTTATAATCAAATGCACATGATGCTTCATGTGGCAACAGGTGGGCAATAAACTTTCTCCTGTGCAGAATAAAATGAGACAGAGAATGTAGCTCAATAGATCTTTTGAGTATCCACATCCAGTCTCTCCAGTGTCTTCCCCAACCAATGTACACACAGTTTCACTAGGTTTATCCTCATCTTGATTGCTTTCACACTCCACCCTGCACAAGCAATTGGACTGTAAGGTGCCTAAAGCCAACACAGGCGCTTCTCAGTTTCCATCAAAGTTTCTGTTTAGAAAACTTTTTTTTATACTCATATGGAAATAGCCAAAATGAAACTGCACATCTGGACACACAGAAATTACTCTTTTTCCCCAAACTCTGCTGCTCGCATCTGTCTGCAAAGCTTTATGCTTACATACAGAGAATACCTACTGACAGTGCGAGACGTTCTGCTTGAGTCTATATGCTAGGACTGAATGTTTAACATAGAATATTACATACCCAACAAGTACACAGAAAATAAAGAAGTCTTAAGAACTAATTACATGAAATTTCTGCCTACATTAGTGAAAAGCTTAGGGTTGTGCTTCATGCATGAATACATACATAATCACTGACTTGCTCATCTCCAAAACCCCTTGCAGAAGAATATGCTGTATATCAACACACCTCACTTGCTTTGGGCTAAGACACAGAGAAGAAAATCACTAAACTAACCAGGTGGTGTAAAGTTGGATCACAGCACACGCAGTCTGTCTCCCAGTGTCAGCATTTACTATGTCAATACACTATACATGGTTTCTATGAAATGCCAGGGATTAATTATAAACTGTGCTGCAAACAAAATGTGTACAATAAGTAGTTCTTAAAATACATACTGCAGCTTACATACAAGGTTGTGATAGTCTTTAGTGTACTGCAGCACCTCAAGAAGATTGCCACATGGATTTATTCTAATTGCCATGCTTGACATTACCTCCTTGAATATGGACATGTCAAGTGTTGTTCTCAGAAGTCATTCAATCAGCAGAATTATCGCAGAATTGAAACTAAACACACACACATTTATAAGTTGATATTTACATAACATCTGATTTATATGCTGTTGCAAACTCAGGGGAAAGTTTCTTCAGTATACGGCATACTAAACCAAACTCTCCAGGAGATGAGCACAATGGGAGTTTGAAGAGGACATCAAAGGCAAATAGACACGGCACCACTATTGTGCCTGTGTTGTATAGAAGATGGGGAAAAGAAAGATAGCAAACTTGTGCCGTAGAGAATCTGTAGCTAATACTAGCATATTTAAATGTCCTCAGCACCTGGCATTGGAGCCCTCTCACTGGGGAGGAGCCCACCCCAACAGTCACAAACAGGGCTAACGGAACTAGGCAGATAGAAGCTCTTGACTTTCATCACTACCTTATTTTTTAATGCCGAGAATTTTGTAACCAAACTTTGATCTTTACCTCAGTTGCATACACGAGACTCACTTTATTCTCAGTATGTGACAAACTGGCCTTGAAACAAGTGTACAGCCATACAATGGTCAGTTCTCTTGCGAGA
The DNA here is from genome assembly GCF_000690535.1 of Cariama cristata. Lineage (NCBI taxonomy): Eukaryota > Metazoa > Chordata > Aves > Cariamiformes > Cariamidae > Cariama > Cariama cristata. The sequence continues at coordinate 78,648 of NW_009628650.1, forward strand.
TTCATCACACTGGTCAGCTGGCACTGCTGCTCTGCTTATGCATGCTGAGGCGTAGGGTGAAGCTCCCAAGAGCCGAGACACAGGCTGCAAGGTCAGGCGGGATGATGAGGGGTGTCTGCCAGGGGGACCCCCGAAGCCAGCAGCAGCCTCAGGCTGAGAATGGTCACAGGTGCTGGGGACACTGTCCTGCCGGTCTGGCCACATGGCATCACCCGAAGTACATCAAAAGTAACTCCACCATACAGCAGCACCAAGTGTTCCCCATAAAACCTCTCCTATTTAAAACCACACCTATTTTTCTCCCCACCTCCCTTCTGCACGTGGGGACAAGAATGCTGGTAATCAATTAAACAAAGAATCATATAATTTGCTGTTATGTTGCAACACAAAGCTCTAACCTGCAGTTCTTTCAAGATTAAAAATTCCATTTAACGTTAGTAAGGATTTTGACTACCTCAGGACACCATACCATAGGTGTAACAATTCTAACATACAGATTACAATATTAACATTCAAGCCTCAAATTAAATGCAATGATTGATAGAAAATGCATGTTTACATTTGGAAGAGTACTTGTTTCCCTTTTTGATGTAGCCTAAATACATCTCTACTAGAACTGTAACATTTCTTATTTTACAAACACTATTTAATTGGGTTTTAGAAGCAGAAACAAGGAATATGCTTGCCATTCAGAAAAAGCATTTGTGTCAGACTGTCTTTTATACACAGATCAGTGATAAGAACAGTAACAAAACTTAAATAAATAAGGAATGGGACAAACAAATGTTTTCAGCTGTAGCATAAAGCAGCACAAAGCCCTGAACTGGGAGAATAAATTAATTTATTCTAGAAACAGCAGACCAGAAATAGCATAGGCTTGGCAATATGAAATAGGTTTGTTATTTCTTAGTGTGTTCTGTCACCATTGCTATCAGCTCCTTTGTGGGGTGACAAAGTGTTTCCATTTTCAGAGCTACTTCTCAAAAAAACCTTTCCTTATTCATTGGGAAAAAAAAAAAAACACACACAACCTTCTAAATTCAGTCCTGTGCTAAAGAAAAGGGGAGAAGAAAAAGGTATTACTCACTCCTGAATAAAACCATACTGATCGAGACCTGCTCATTAATTAATTATCTTCTGGTCCTATTCTAGGACCTCTGATAGTTGATTTATTTTAGAAAAGCATTTATTTTAAGAGCATCTCACCTTCTGACATGCACAAAGCATGTCCCTTCATGTTAAGGTAGTTCTGGACAATTATGAAGGCAAATTTTATTTTTCTCAACACTCTGTAAGCACGACAAAAACTGTAATAATATGCTTTAACTTTTGGTCAGCCTTGAATTGGTCAGGCAGTTGGACTAGATGATCATAGTAGGTCCCTTCCAGCTGGAACTATTCTGTTCTGTTCTATTCTCTTCTGTACCTCAGCAGATTCTGCTGAGTTCAAGTTTGCCTTCCTCTGTATGTAGTTTCTTACCCCAATACCCCTTCAATATCTATTACTTTTGGGCTTTTCCAAAATGAATTCAGTGTTCCAGGCAAGGATGGAACAGTATTTTTTATTACAATGATGTGATGTTTGCTGTCTCTGGAGAAGAGCTTCTGAAAAATATGTTTGGTAGGACTGAACTTTGCAGGACTCCACTTTGGCAAGGCATATGTGGTGAGCTGACCCCAGCTGGAGGCCAGGTGCCCCCCCAACTCGTGCCCTCCTCAGCTGAGCAGGGGAGAGAAAAATATAACAAAAGGCTGCTGGGTCGAGATAAGGACAGGGAGAGATCACTCAGCAATTACCGTCACGGGCAAAACAGGCTTGACTTGGGGAAAAAATAATTTAATTTATTACCAATCAAATCAGAGTAGGGTAATGAAAAAATAAAAACTAAATCTTAAAAACACCTTCCCCCCACCCCTCCCTTCTCCCTGAGCTCAACCTCACTCCCTATTTTCTCTCCCTCCTCCCCTCCAGCAGCGCAGGGGGACAGAGAATGGGGGTTGGGGTCAGTCCATCACCCGCTGTCTCTGCTGCTCCTTCCTCCTCCGGGGAGGA
>NW_009628650.1:80897-95854 GCF_000690535.1 Cariama cristata
TCTCTCCTGGCTGTTTTGTGGTTTTTTTTTCCCCCTTCTTAACTCTCTTCTCCCCAAGACACTACCCCCATGGCTGACGGGCTGGGCCTTGGCCAGCAGTGGGTCCCTCTTGGAGCCGGTTGGCGTTGCTTCCATCGGACATGGGGGAAGCTTCTGGTAGCTTCTCACAGAAGCCAGCCCTGTAGCCCCCTCACTACTAAAACCTTGGCGAACAAACCCAGTACAGCATGTCAGGAGACAGCAAAAGCAGAAGCAGAAAATAAATGTACTCCTTCAGAGGGGCTCTGGAGACCTACTCCAAAGGACATGCACTCATGCTTTCTTAAAGTACTGCACCACTGAAACTTCAGTGCAGCGGCCTCAGAACCAAAGGAGAAGATGCCCTTTCCTACAGAGCTCACTGGGTCTCATCTCTTCATTATGCTTTGAACAATAATCCAATGCCAGGCCATGGGGAGAAAAATGGACTAAAAATTAAATGCTCAAAGGGAAAATACAGCGTTTCTTCAAAACTTCGGGCCAAATTAATTTCTGGTTTAAATCAATAGAATTACCTCAAGAATAAATTAAATACAAGTAATAAAGTTAGAATCATTAAAGCTACTGTGACTAGAAGATTTACCTAAGAAATAAACACATATTTTTTTATCTTGAAAAGTGCTAGGAGTTCATATTTACAGTGTGCTTGAAGAAGATGCTGCAATATTTGTCTGGCTATTTACTAACTCATAGCAAGCATCTAGATCTACAGTGAAAATATATTTTTGGCATAACTCTATGAAACAGATGGCCAGCGACTCCAGACAAACATCTTCCAGATAAAAGTCCACATTGAGATACGAAAAATATCTCCTCACTTTTCATTTTTAGCAGTTTTCTGTTAGAATTTGGTAACAAGTTGTGGTGTTTAAATAAAGCAATTTAAATGAGGCTTAAAATTAAAATAAATTTTCCAATTTTAAAAAAAAACAACAGTTGAGTGTCTGATGGATCTTTATTCAGTTAAACTTTCTTAACTCAGGAAAATTTGAACAGCTATTTCTTTACCACATGCATTAGCAATCTGATTTTTTATAATCTGTCAGACACCCAAGCATTTTATTTTGTGTGATTTTGCTTTTAACTCTGATGTGAGGTAACTGAGGAAAAGCTAGGGAACCAGTTAAATTTGCAGATCCGTATTAGATCTGCAATTAACAAGTTTAAGGGGTTTATTATTTTAACTGCAGAGATATCCCGAGAGACTCATTGTACCAGGCACTGCACAGTCAGGCAGAAAGACATGATTTTGACCCTGAAGAGTTGTCAACTATGTTAAAAAAAACCTAAACAGGTCTTGTTGAATGTCTGTGGCTACTCTTGCTTATTTGGATGGTCAGGAAGCGATTGCACAAACCACTGCCATTAAAATCACTGGGCTCGGTTATGAAAGTCGGGTCTTGCTCAAGGTCAGTGCAGCAGGACCAGGATCTGCTGCCAGGAGGCCCATGCTGGAACCTGCTTTTTCAACTCAGAAATGAGAGAGAGGATCCTCCTGTTACATTTTATCTTTGGTTTTTGCCTTTCATGTAATTCTTCTGCAACTTGGAATGAACTGTTTTTTCCTAACCTTATCCCTATTTGGCCAGCATAGCTGGGGGGGTGTGGGAGGCTGAGGGCAGACAGGAACGGCTCGCAGGCTTTTCTGCCCACCTTGGGGAGGTCAGAGCTGTCGGCAAACTTGTCACCGATCAGAGGTCATGACTGATCCCAACCCATGTCTCTAAAGAGTCGGGAAGTTCTTTGAGGGCTGACTGCTCCTTAATGGAAAACTGTTGAAGAGCAGCGGTATTTTTAAAAAAAGCAGAGTATGCTGAACTAACCACGATTTTGCCCTTGTATTTAAGTCATATTCTATTGAATCAAGGGCAAGAGGCCTCTTTAGGACAAAAAGCCACCTGTCTTTTAACATTCATCCTAGCCAAGCCTGGAGTAGTCAACTTTTACTCTTCAGAAATAAACAAAATACAAGGTAACTAATAAGGAGTTCTTGGAACTGTGTATCTAAGAGTGGCTCATTTCAAGAGCGTTATCTAAACCAGTATTTCTACAACGCTAACAAGTCAGACTGCAGAAGTGCACAATTAAATAAATTTATATTGAGCATATGCACAAGTATGGAAATAGGTACTAAGACTATGACACTTAAAAGCACAATCAACATTTGGCTAATTGGGCTTATTACTCCCACAGATATACAATTCACTGGTCACCGTAATAAACACCATCTGCTCTTTGTCAAGTGTCAGCAACTTACCAACTTTTCTCTAACTTGAGGAGTTTAGAACGTAAAAGGAAGATCTGAAGGAGTTGTAATACAGTGGGATTTCCAAGCACATCATCTTACTCTTACTGAGCTGAATATGATTTCATATTAGGTGAAAGATTTCTCTTTGCCAGATGCTATATTTGCAAATTTAAGTTCTAGGTCAACAAGAATCAGGATAAGCTAGGGTTGAATACTCAACCATAAAACTAATGTATCTTTCTCACGTACTTTAGAGATACTGGACTAGTAAAAATGTAACATAAAAATCAAATTTCTTCCCAGTCAAGGAAGTTACAGAAACAGTTAATTTGGACCCAGTATGTTAATGAACTGATTTAACATACATGCATATAGTATATAATTTTGTAAACAGCATTGTATTAAATCACAAATACTTTATGTTAACCTAATTAACAACTCTGTTAGTCAACTTGATTTTGCCTTTTGTTATTAAAGTAACTATACTTACAGCAGCATTTATGTATCTATTTACATATACCAAGCACTATGCAAACATTAATTTTATTCTCAAGCCAGGTTCATAATCAAAGCAAAGCATTACTTTAAACTGATTGACATATGCAACCTCACATAGCTCTACTGAAATTTAACCAGCCTGTGAAAGCACTCAAAAACATTTTACAAAATTCTAGTTCTTCCCACTTGCCCCCTACATTATCTATACTGGTTTTTTTTTTTGTTGTTGTTGTTGTTCTTTAGTACTAAGGACAAATGCAAGAAAATACAATCTTTCCACCTTATAGCTCATTACCTTCTACTTTTTCTACAGTTAAAGAGGAAAGCCAAGTATTTTTCAAGATTTTTTTAATGAGGATTCAGCTGATCTGAGGTGGTAATGCAATAAATTATTCTAAGAGGAGCAAAGCATTCCAAAACAACATTGACAAGGTGAAAATAGTTAAGTAATACTGTGTTAATTCAAAGACTCAGACTGGTGCTGAATTCTGTTCCCAAGGTGTTCAGGTAGGACATCTGTCCAATTCATACTTAAATTTCAACCACGTTTCAAGTGAAAGTGAACAAATTTAAGACAACAGACACTGTCCTCTACTTGTCCATTCAATCAAATGTGGCAGGACAGAATAAAAACCTCAGACAATGCAGAATAAATACTGTTTGATATATCGCCACTGTTCATGAGTTTATTCTCAAAAGCCACATACTGCAGCACTCTGTTCCAAGAGTAGACCGCACACTGACCAAACAGACTTTTTCTTAGGTTTTTTTGCTTACTGTGATGAACTTATGGAAGGCAAATAACCAGTGTTAACTCCATATCTGGCACAGATGGCTTTCCATTGGTTTACATTGCAAACATACTGGGCACATAAAGATCGTCTCCATTCACTAAACTGAAACTGCCCTGGCTTGCTCTATAGGATGCAAACCCATGGGTCCACAGAGCCTCCTCCTCCACAGTACACAGGCCTAATCGCAATAGTAGTAATCAATACAGCAGATCCCTGAATTTAGATTTCATTTAGCATTGCTGATTCTAAAATAACACGTTTAACATACATAGAGAGAGAGCAATGACGCCGTAATTTGATATAAACGTAACAGATTTGCTGTCTGTGAAGAATCAATCACCATGTGAAATATGCATACAAGGAATGTGATTTTTTTTTTTTGCCATTATCAGTATTTGTCAATGTTTATCATTTGCCAAGTTGATTGCTCACAGTACCCACTAATTGTGATTTAGAATACATACTCAGTCTCATCGCAAAACTAGAAATTATAGAGTTTTATAACATTTGAGTGTCAAAAGCATCTAAAAAACTGTGACTGCTTTGCTGATGGCATCCTTTTGCAAGTGACGTAACTACGCTTCAGACTTAGTTAATGTAAGAGAGAAAAAAGTACTTTCGGGGTAACACCTCGAAAGAAGAACAAGATGTGCTGTGTGTGACAGAAGAGCTGGCAAGTATGAGCTGGAGGGCCCAAGTGGCTGTGAGTAACACAGGCTGCAGTATCTAACAGCATTCAGGAAGGAAGTCCTGCCTCTTCAATACAGCAACTGTGAACAAAACTGTGGCTAGCATGCTCCTACCTGATAAAACATTAAATGATCTGCTAATTTTTTCACTTGTACCTTTTTTCTTATCCCCGCACTCCAGGCTAAGATCTTCTTCTCACTTAAAAGAATATTATAGAAGCAATATTGAATTCTCCTCTAACACAAGATTAAGAAATGCCTCAGGTATATTTAATAACTATCTAGTTTTAATAACTATCTAGTTTATGTAATATTTATTCCATTGTAATTACCCTGCTACAGCATATCTACAGTCTTCAAGAAAGATGAATGTGTCTGCAGAATATGTATTAAAGATATCAACCAAAGCAAAAAAAAAGGGCAGTGAATATTTTCCATTCACATTGTCAAGCCAGTACATCCCCAGCTCCAGTTTTTTGTTTTGTTTAAGGGAACCTGGAGTTCTCTCCTGGAAGAGTTAAGTGACACAGTTAGCCACACCAAAGTAATTACCTTGGTATCTAGGTAGATGGTTCAGCCTTTGAAACTCACTTTCGTGTTGGCATCTAAGCCAGCTGGGTGGCTAGCATCTGCCCCTGCAGAATGGCAAGCACATGAGTCTGTTCCATGCTGTTGGCTGCCTTGAGCCTCAGTCACTCAGTGGAGGCTGCTGTAAATCTCCAGTTCAGCTGCCTCATTCATTTCATTAACCACATCAACTTTGGTATCTCACACAGATTTATGAAATTCATAACTTCCAGGTCTGGAGCTAGGTGTTCAATGCCCACATCCTGCACAGACAGAAGAGCAGCATCTAGTCCTCCTGGGAACCTGCACCTTACGGTACTCCTTTATGTTCCTCTAGGAAATCACTGCATTCAAGTTCCTTCATGGAGTTATAAATCATAAAGTGTTTTGATTTCCAACCCTCAAGCATTTATACCCTGACAGATCCCTTATATCTGTCTCTTTGCAAATGCTGTAGCCACTGAAATGAACTAAAGAAAAAACACAACTGCTGTGACAAAAAAATACACGAAACAATAAGTAAAATTAACTTTCAACAGACACTGGAGAAATATGTAAGTGTAACTCTGTGTGGAACATTATATTCTGTGGAAATCTCGAAAGTCTTTTGAAATTCTTAATTTAATAAACACCATATCTGTCTTAAATCATTTAGACCATAGCAAAGTAGAGGAAACAAACCGATATATTCTCAAAGGTAAAAATGAAGGATTTGTTGCACACATGTAAGTTTCCGGGAATGTTTTACCACTGCAAATTTATTTACAAAACAATCCCATTCCCCTTAAAATTTAATACATCTGTAAACAAGAACAGATCAGTGCACTTCAACCTGCAACAACAATGAAATCAGTAGGCAACTACCAATTGATGTAATCATTTAAAAGGCTATACAATGATGGTGACAACCTAGCACATGTACTCTCACATTTAAGCACTATCCACAAACTCACAATTAAAACTACATGTTTTCACCATTAGATCCAGACTAAAAACTGCCTTACGAAAAGCTTATTTAATTTAAAAGTCAGCACATAATTAAGTTTCATTTAAAGCATCTAAATTCGTAGATATTTGCCTCACATGACAACTTTCATCTTTGCCAGCTCTATTCTTACGACATGTAACATCCTGTTTGGTTTACAATCACATCAGCAAATGGGTATTTCCGCATGTATTTTAACAGTATAATTTCCAGTCTAAGGTTTGCCAAATGCTTGTAGATGTGGCGTATGGACATTACATGTTGTCTGGTTATTTTCAGGCTTGTCCATCCCATGCTTAGAATAACAGAAAGTAGTTTTCTCATTAATCTTTAAAAAATACAAAACAAATGAACTCCAAGCGTGCTAGCAAACACAGATGACCAAATCCTAGAACAGCTTTCAGCTGGTAAATTCCCATTTCACAGCAGTCAAGCCTGGTAAGTCTCAAACTTTACTATTCTCTAAGAAATACCAGAGAACATTTATTGCATGGAAGTTTCTGATTTAGTACGTCCACACAGAAAAAGTACTACGAGAAGAAAAATGACATGACAGGAAAAATGACTGTGAAAAATAACAGTAATAAATTAGGAAAAGGATTGTTCTGTGAAAATCCTGTTTCCAAATCATGGAAGTATGGAGGGGGGAGAAAAAAAACCCAAACAAAAACCAAACTGAAATACGTTGTCTTGGATGTCCATCTGCAGACCACAGTGGGAAAGAGGACAAGTTGTACAGGGAGACTGCTAGCCCCAGCCATCTTCATTCTTTCATGCTCTCAAGACAGGCCAGGTGGAAGGCCTGAAGTGGCAACGCACCACGTCCCAGCTACCACCGCAAGGACAGAGCCTTGCACTGTTGGCTCTGGTGAGAACATGCATCCTGTGGACCTCCTAAGAAGTCTGCGCAGACTCCAAAGACATGCTAAAGGGAGCAATTTGCAGTCCTTACATAAAACAAAAGCTGAGGAATGCTGGAGAGAACTTCTGGAGGCCAACGTAGGTCATTTGGGAGCTGAAAGCTGGGACCTGCACAGCAGTACGCTTTGCAACATTCTCATTACACCATGTGCAGAGTCAGAGAGCAGGGGATGTGCCGAAGGAAAGCTGCGATCATGGGCTGAAATAATGGTGGTAGGAGGAAGAACTGAGATTCACCTGGAACTGAGGACATATCTAGGATAGGAAGAGTCTGTACAAAAGGAAAAGACTTCATTTGAAGTATAAAGGATCCAGCTGTGGATATGCCTAAAAAATCAAAGAGATTACATGTGCAGGATATAGAATAATATTTAACTCAAATATTGGAATCAAGAAAAAGATCTTTTAAAAATTTGAAGTTGTATTCAAATAAGGGAAACAAAACCAATCATAAACTACTACTACCTTAAAAAAAAACCCCAACCAAATCTGCAGAAAACAGGTATGAGAAAAAAACAGGGAAGAAATTGGAGAAAGTATAAAAAGCAAAAATAAAATATTTTTAATGATTTGGAAGCCAGACAGAGAACTGGTAGGGCTAACAGCTGTTCAGGCTATAAAAGGAGTATTCAAGAAAGATGAAGTCAGAACACAAAAATAAAATGCTTCTTCTCCATCTGGGTTTATAATGAAGGAAACTATGACAGGTGGTTGGGAGGAAAGTAGTACAAGAAAAATTTTCTAAGAATTTCCAATTACTAAAAATCAGAATAAACAATAAAATTAGTGAACAGGAAAATAAATACATCAGAGATGTGAAGAGCTGAGATGGTTCTTTCAAAGGTAAATAATTTCTCAGCAATCTATCGTGTTCTCCAAAGAACAAAGAAAGATGGAAAAGAAAGTGAGCTGATACCATATACAAGATTTCCAAAAGACATTCATTTCACAAGGTCCTTTATCAAAGGCTTTTGATGAAACCAGGCTGACATGGGATTAGAAGGAAGGCCCTCTCATGGATTAAAAAATCCCAAAGTTTAAATGATAGGAAAAATTTGGAGTAAATGGTCAGTATTCACACTGGGAGGAAGCCATTAGTCGAGTCCTGCAGGGATCCAGTGCAAGATCGAAGCTGGAAAAAACATAGAACAGTGAGAAGACAAACTTTACTGATGATGCTAAGGTAGTCAGGGCTCTGAAGGCAGGACTGGCTATAAAGAACTACCTGTCATGATACTTAGTGATAAAATGACACTTGAAATTCAACGTAAATAAATGTAAAACACATTGAAAAACATCCCACCTTTATAAATAAAATGATGTGCTGATTCTAACTCCTCAGAAATTGTATCAGGAAAAATAACAGATAGCTCACTGCACAGTAGCATTGAAAAAAGCAAATTGTATGTGCTATATTATGAATTATTATCGAAGGAGTAAAGAAAAAAGCAGAAAATAGCATTATGCTACTTTATAAATCAATAATACCACACCACCTAGAAAACTATTTACAGTTATGGCCTCTTGATTTCAGAAAGGTCATAGTAGGACTGGGCAATTTGGGCAGAAAAACGATGTGTCTGTACAAACAGTGACTAAATAGGAATCACTGAGTGAGTCCTGAGCTATGATTCTTCAGTTTGGAAAACACAACTGAGAATTACAGATCCCTAAAATCATGAGGAGCATGGAGGTCAATTGGACATGAGCCTCCTCCAGGACAGAAACTGGGGGACAGCAGAAGATCCTAGCAAGCAGCAGTCTCAAAACTAGCAAAAGAAGATGTTCTGCACAGGATTCCTCCAAGTTTGAGTTGTAAAAGCAATTGACGGATTCATTAGAAGAAAATACCCTGAGGTCCTTGTTGGAGGTTGGGATAATATTTTGGAGACGTATCTCTGCACAGGTTGACTACTCACATTTGATTTTAGGTGTCCAGTGTTGGTCACTGCTGGAAGAGCTAAATCACAGCAGAGTAATGTTCTTGTTATAAGACACTGAAGTCATGGCACGCAGTAACTGGATCTCCATGTGATTTGCAATATTTTGCAAGAGTTTGCAATAGCCAGAGACAATCCGTGTGTCATAGTGAAGCAAGTATTGCCCTCTTTTTACTTAAATCACATTCTATTTTCATCAGGCGTATGGTCACCAAAATGTCACTATGCAAAAATCATTAGAAACAAAAAAAACCAAAACCATTTTGTTCATATTATACTGTACTGAGAAAGTAATTATGTTTTTATGTGACATTTTACTTTGAGATGTGATCCAATATTCTCCTTTCATACTTTAGGCATATATATATGGAATTCTTCTATTTTAGTCCAAACATAATTATCTTAAATAGATATGGTAAAAAAGTACATATTTGCAGTACACTTTGATCCAAATATTAATCTCTAAAGATACAATTTTTGACAGTCCTCTAGAGTTGTATCTACAAGATTTTGTTCAGATGCAAAGACAGCAATTTACAACTGTGATGGCAATGAAATAAATTATATTCTTCATTTAAATAAATTATGAGCCCTGAAAAATGAACTACGTCCATCTACAGCAGCATGTTTCCTTCTACTATTTACTTGGAGCTGTCAATGTGTATTTTTTAGTTCATGCAGATAGAATATGATGAATAAATTAATTCCTTGCACTTCTTCAGACTGCAACACATAAAACTAGGCTGAAGACCTAATCCTACTTCCCTATTTGTTCAGGAATGATCATGTTTTTATGAATAATAAATGGATGTAATGTAACCAATATGGATGTAACCCTGTCACAGAATTTTCACTGAACACTCAGATCCTTACACAACTCTAAACCCCATTTTGGTTTGCTTCAGATAGAGAAAACAAGGAAATTGCAGAATGGGGTTCTCCCTGTTTTTCTCCTATTGATTTACTAAAAATACAATGATTAATTGGTCTGATGCATACTTTATAAGAATTAATCTAAAAGTTATTATTCATTGTAAATATGCTTTTCAAAGATAGCAGTTTATAGCCTAGCTATGTAGACAAATAATTAATAGCTAAACTGAAATAAATATATTTGTGAAATAGCCTTTTCAAGTAGTAACATTAATTAAAATTCCTTATATTTACTTTGTCATTGAAAAGCATCAAATTTATTCATGATATGACAGAATTCACCATGACAGAGTGACAAAGTGAAAATGTGTTTAATATTGGATAGAGACACTAAGGTTTCCCTGTAAATATATGGGTTTTAATATTTATTTTATCTTTGTAAGGTTTTGAGGCAATTATAAGCCATAGGCTAGCAAATGCCTTAATAATTATTTTTGAGAGGTAGTTAGAATGTGATGAAGAACTGGTTATTATTAACATAAAAGCAATCAAATTGTTTTATATAAGATTATAAGATAGGGAAAAGATAAGCCATGAGTCAAAAAGAAAGTGACTCAGAGATGTTTACAGCATGAGATTTATGGCAAATCTTAAGAAAACATGACAAAAATATCCTTTCACTATCACAATTACTCTTAATTTGCACAGTCTGAGTCTACTGTATACTTTGGAGAAAAATACATGTCATTGAAGAGAATTAATGAAACATTCAATGTACACAGTTTCTCCTTATTTTCATGTAAACGGTTTTAAAGTGCTCTGATGTAAACTGCTAAATGACAGCTTTCAGAGCTAATCAATATTTTTTATTTTATAAAAAAGGAATTTTTTAAATGCCATTGTCAGTAGACCCATATGTTTACAACTAAGTCTGTGTATCTTAAAAGAACTCCATCAAAAATCTTTTGCCTTAATCTCTCTTTTCTTTATAAGCAGAGCACAGTCCGTGTTGACCTGAAAGCTAGAGGTAATCAATGTGCCAATGTCTCCGAGCAAAATCTAGTGCAGCGTATCTGAAAACAAATACTGTAAATCAAGCACTAAGCAGAAACAATAATTTACTAGGAGCTATAAATATCTTTCTGTTCTACACAAAATGGTTCCTTATAACTGAGATTTCCCTGTACCTCTGGAAAATGCAAATCGGAAAAGCATGTTTCCCCTTTTAAGGAGTTCCTTTCTTAGCTCTTGTCTTAGCCTGCATTATTAGCAATTCTAACACATTTAGCTAATTACTATGAATCCTTACTTGGTTAAAGCGACTGTACACAGCTAATCAGATCGGTTTCCTGCAATTTCAATCCCATTATCCCATTAAAAACAAAACCCACTACATATTATAATTATTAAAATAGAATGCCATTTAGGACAAACTTCAGGAATAAAGACTCTGTTCTAGCCTTGCCAAACAATCGATTTCTGTTTAATTTCATTAATTCCATTTTGGCACAACCCAAATCAGCTCATATAGATACATACAAGGAAGCTAAAAATTGCCAAAAGTTAGTGGGCTATATTACACTGGGGAGCAGTGTCCCAAAGAAAACTGTGTAAGAACTGTAAACTGTAGAATTACAACTTTCAGCTAAAATACACATTATATAGTATATCATATGGAATACAGGACTGTTTTCTACATTTTGAAGATTTGTGTTGATGAGTTCCGGCTCATTTCATTCAAAATAATTGCAATGTAATGACCACGTTATGATTTGGATTACGTGTCTGCACAGATTTGCAAAACTTGAGCTCACATTCCTCTGCACTGGAGCAAGTGGGCAGAGCATCGCTCTCCGTTCCACACTCGGGCAGCTCTTGCTTCTGCCTTGGTTAGACTGCAGAAATCATCCAAGCACTGAGCAGAGGAGGACACACAGGCTGCACATACGCACATACAGAGGGTCAGGAGACAAACTGCGCTGTAGCTGGGCATCGGTTCTGCTGGCATTGTCACAGCTGTCCAGGCAAGGCTTTGGAACAGTCAACGAGCCTGCTCCCACACAATCTCCAAGCAGCCCTTGGGAATTAACTGGGCCAGGAATGATTTCCCAGATGCACTTTTTGTGAAGTCATCTTTTTACAGAGATTTAATGCTACGGACATGGCTGGACTGTAACAACTGGCCGCAGAGCTTAACAGGCATTGGCACTGCTTAATTTGCCAGTGTAGATGCAGCCACGTGCACTTTGGTTACAGTTGAAATCCAAGAGCAAAATATTTATTGTCTCTGCTGTACTAAAGTTTGATCTCGACTAGATTAATATTATAAGACTCTTAAAACCCTGTGAAATGTTTTCATTAAAATAGAATTTCCCATATACAAAGTCATTCAGCGTTTAAAGTATTACACATCTAATATTAATCACTATTTCCCTGTAAGGTTGAGGTAAGATTATTGATTACTGTTACACCCTTATGAGAGAGAAGGCATGAGCTCACTCCTTATGCTAAAGTACTTTTTAAAAACTGTACAACAGGAAGCATAACATTACAAATAAATGTAATTAACGTGTTTTGAAGGAAGAACAAAACATGACTTTCCCTTTTCTAACCAGCTAAGTCAACCACCACACTACTGTGAGCTGTAGCAGCAGACAATCTGGAGTGCATCACCAAACTTAAGGAGTTTTATCAAACCACATTTTGCAACTACAAACTGGTAACAAACTACACTGTCTCATTAAAAACAGGCACTATGTGAAATAAAAAACGTGCAATTCAGTACAAAACAGAGGCAAAGATCAAGAATTCTATGGATCAAGTGAATATTAATTTATGTATTTTGAAAAAAAAAAAAAAAGAACTAATACTTTGCAGTGCCTGAACAATGCACCCTGGAAACCTATTTAACCTATTATAAATATTTGAATGAAATATTTAGATGATTTGGGAAAAATGGGGATGAGTATATTTTGTCTGGATGTCCTGGATGTGCTGCGTACAGGTGCTCTCAAGATGCTAATGAGGAAGCTTAGAAACCACAGAACAGGAGGTGAAGTTTCTTGTCATGGACTACAGCCAGGTCAAGAGTTAAGGAAGAAGGTAATGGGAAGAGACGGATTGTCCTATGCCAATACCGAGTTCTTCACTACAGATTCTGTGTTGTACAAATCACTTAGGCAAGGAACAGAGCTTTACTTTGGTCTGGACTTCCAAGGGAACACAGAGAAATTTTGGCAGCATCAGAACAGCTGTGGGGAATGCCGCAGCTACGGAGATTATGGCTCCTATACAAACCAGCAATACAGAGAAATGGAAAGGCTGACAGCAACAGGCAAACAATGCAGGAAGGAGACTGTGGGAAGCAGCAGGTGCAAAACATGCCGCTAGCCAGTGGAAGGCTTAACCCACCACCCATAAAGGTACGGCAGCTCCACAGTCTGCCACTGAGTTCGGTCAAGCAATAACAGCCTTGCCTGCGGACAGCGTGATGCAGCTGCCCACAGGAGCAAGCCCATCTGGGAGCACCGCACAGCTCACGGTCCTGTGCAGCAATCACATCTTCTCTGTATTTAAAATGGCAAAGCAAATCCAGTATCAACAACTGCTGGATGTCCCTGTGGAAGAAGGTGCTAGTTAAAAAACTGAGGGTTTGTTTACATAGCGATATTAAAAAAAATGTATTTAAAACAAATTATAAAGTGGAACAGTTAAAATGCACTTAGCTCTCGTTTGGATACATTTACTCAGACTTGATATGGTCTTAATTTGAATTAATTTCTGAACCAAATAAATATAGAACTAATTGGGAGAACAAAATTAATTGCACTTAATTTTCCTAAGAATCCCAGAGCAAACATGCCCCTTTCATGCCAAAAAGTGTAGAAGTCTAAATCTTCTGCCTTTTTTTTTGTTTGTTTTTAAACACAGGGACACCGAACACCTTATAAACCCTTTCTGACACTGAAATTAAAGTTGTCTTACATCCCTGTTGAGAGGAGTTGATTATTCTGCAGTACTGAGTGAGAAATTAACAGTGTTATTTCAAAGACAAAATATCACCTTTCCATGAGCTAAATGCAGAATTTTTCAGCCAGATGGTATAAGTTTTGGAAAGTTACGCTGTGTAACAGAAAATATTTGGAAAAAATTAATTATAGTAATCACTGCTGCATCAACTGTAGTGTTAGATTCTTTAACATTTATTTCATATTCATTGTATTAACCTTTCCCTAAGAAGCATAAAATATTTTGTTTAAGTAACAAATATTTTTCAGTGAAACAACATAAGGCAAACACACTGTAAGGATATCAAACAATGTTAATGCAATTTTTAGGAAGAAAAATTTATTTTCTGTAAACAGTCTTAATGAGGAAGCATAAAGATTTACAGCTATGATACCTTAGGCTTAAAAAATATATCATCTCTATTTCAAACTGCATATAAACTACTAAGAACCTGATTACCTGTATTGCACTCCTTAAAGAGAATGATTTTCACTACAAGCAAATTATTATAAATGTTTGCTTTCTTTTCTGATAGGGGTCTATTGAGATTTAAGAGAAAAAATGTTAAACTGGAAGGTTGAAGCAATGTCCCCACACAGAAACAGAAACAATATCTACCAATAAGCCATTCAGAAGGCTCAAGATAAAAATGTTTTAAAAATAAAAATATCTACAGTGTTTTTTTTCTTGTTGCTTATTAACTGCATTCTACACCACTTTTGGGGATTTAACTTTTGTTTCAATAGTAAGTCTTTCTATCTTTCTTTCTATCTTTTTTCTCCAAAAGAAGTTAAAAGTGGAACCCTTCAAAATGAGTGCTGTACGAGAAAATTTTTTTTTTTTCTTCTGATCAAAGTGGAAAAAATAGTGAAATTTAATTACTGAAGTATGAAGTAGGTTTATAACCTACTTTTCAGAGACTTTAAATATTTTCATGATGTCAAAAATTACTTGAAATCTGACTTTTTATTTCAGGTTTACATTTTTATTATTTCACATCATTTTATGATTTCAGGAATGTAAATTAAAGATCTGATGTGTTTCATTAACATACTTTCTTCTCTTTCAAGAAAGAGATGTTTCAACCTGTACTCATTAGAAACTGTCACAACTTCAACATTTAAAAAACCCAAATGTATCAACTATGGTTTTGTTTCATGTTCTCAGACAGTAGTAATGCACTGCCATGAATGGTTTAATATGTTTAAAATGCCATTACAAAATCAGTTAGAAACAGATTTTTCCATTTTTTAAAAAAAGTAATCTAAGTAGTCTCCAAAACAACAGAATTACTTTTTAGCAATTATCAAATGCGCCATTAGCAAGTGTGCTGATGATCCCAGGCTGGGAGGTGCTGTTGACTCTGTTGAGGGAGAGGAGGCCTTGCAGAGGGAT
>NW_009628651.1:0-3637 GCF_000690535.1 Cariama cristata
TAAAAGCCGACTGAATGGCTTTTGGTCGTAGGTTGTGCGGCTCTTCCACGGCCGCCGCGATGGGCTCTGTGCTGTCCCTCTCCCTTAACCACGCTTCCTCAAGGCAGAAGGCGGCGGCTGAGGAGGATGACTTACTCGACAGCCGAGGCCGTGTGGAAGATATTGCCAAGTTTCCGTATGTCGAATTTACAGGTCAGGACAGCGTCACCTGTCCCACTTGCCAGGGCACTGGCTGCATTCCCACAGGTGACTGCTCCTCTCGGCCTTAAATAGAAAACGTTCCTCCTTTACACAAGCGACCTTGCGTGCGTATGGAGTTGGTTCACGTGTTCCTTTTGCTTTCCAGAGCAGGTAAATGAGTTGGTGGCTCTGATACCCTACAGCGACCAGCGGCTTCGTCCACAGAGAACGTAAGTGGGTAGTAAGAGAGCGATTACTTCTTTGCAAAAAGCAAACAGGGCTCTTTTGTCACTTACTGCTGCAGCTAAACGCTTCACCCCGTCTGCAGCCTCTCCTTCATCTAGTGGTTTGTTTTCATCCAAGTATGCCAACAAATACAATTTAGAGTGTAACTTTAAATACTTCCTGTGAAATCCCGCCGTGAGGTGAACGTGGAAACAATGATCCTACTCACACGCTTCATCCCCGCACCCTTTACTGAAGCTTTTAGAAAGCGACTGCCTTACCAACCGCAAGGTTGTGAAAACACTGCGGGGGCAAAAATGATTCTTTGGTTACTCATTACTGAAAAACCAACTGTTTAAAGGGTGACGGTTTTGAGCAATTTCAGGTATCGAAAACGTTAGAGCAGCACTTCTGTGTCTCTTCCAGGGAAGAACAAATACGAGTTGTTTGTTGCCTGGGTTGGGTTTCAGATGCAGAGTCTCTTGCAGCTGCAGATGCTGTGTTAGGGCGGAGGAGGTGACCCCTTCCCTGCCCCTTCCAGGAAGCTGTATGTCCTGCTCTCCGTCCTGCTCTGCCTGCTGATATCGGGGCTGGTGGTTTTCTTCCTATTCCCACACTCGGTCCTCGTGGATGACGACGGTATTAAAGTGGTTCAGGTTTGGTTCGACAAGAAGAACTCCGTTGTCATTCTTGCCATCACGGTAAAGCTTTCGTGCATCTGTGTTCCCAAGGGAATAAATTCTGTGCTGAGCTGCCAGGAAGGTCGCTGCTACTCGTGTCTTCCCCTCCTCTCTCCGTCCAGGCCACGTTACGGATCAGGAACTCCAACTTTTACTCGGTGACAGTGACCAGCCTAACTAGTCAGGTGCAGTACATGAACACCGTGGTGGGAACCCAGCAGATCACCAACGTGTCCAGCATCCAGCCTCTGAGTGACAAACTGGTATTCAGCTTTCATTGCGCTTACGGGCATCGCCGAATCAAGTAGGAAACCTGTGCACCGCTGCGAGTTAACGTGACGATAGTATATCGATACCATAAAGCTTTGCTTGGTAAAATAGTCGTGTGGCTTTATAGACGCTAACTGAGAGGCAACAGCAAGCAGGAAAGACTCCAAAAGGGGTGGCTGTAAGCGAGTATTAAAGCTGCACGGGAATTTATTTTTCTTTTATCTTTCACAGGTGAATTTTACAGTGAAGGCGGAGCTGGGTGGCCCGTTCTCCTATGTGTAGTAAGGATTTATTACTTTTTGTATATAGCTGGGGAAGAGGGTGGGTTTGAGCTGCTTTAATTAGAATTTGCTCTGGAAATGACTTGTTTTCTGCTAACTTCCTGGAAGGTAACTGTTTGCTAGAAATGACTTGAAAAGCCGCTTTGTCAGGGTGTTGTGACGTGGGTTTTGGACCGTGTTTCAAGTTGCGTTGGCGCCGAAGGGAAAATATTATCAGAGGATACTGAGAAATGCAAGTATCTCTGCAACCCCGTTTGGCCCGTGCTGACTATTTCGTTGGTTTTGTCTCTTCCAGTTTCTTTTGCACGTTTCCCAAGGTGAAGGTACACAACATAGTGATCTTCATGAGGTAGGCGGTTCTCTGCTCGGCTCCTGACTCAAAAGGGGAAATTGCTGCCGCAGCAAATCTAGGGTACACGAAGAAAATCCCGCTTGGCAAGCACCCCAGCCTGGTTCACAGTGTCAGCTTTTAATCCAGGCCAGTTGACACAGTTGGGTGAAATGTAAGATAGAGAGGAGAAGACACCAGATTGCTCCACGCTGAGCTTTCACGTGAGGGGTGGCGTGCTCCGGAGGCTGCTCTCACCAGCTCTGCGTATCCCTGCCCGCAGCAGCGAGGGATCTTGAGCAAAAATCTGCGGCTTTCGAGGGGGAAGAGGAGCTACATCACGAGTATAAAACCCCCTGGGGTTTTTTATTTTGATAGAAGGATTGCTGTCGCAGGTCCTGGCCTTGCTAAACTGCTCTTTTTTCCCCCCCCGCCCCTTCGCAGGACATCGGTGAAGCTCTCGTACATCGGCCACATGACACAGAGCGCTTTGGAAACGTACCACTACGTGGACTGCAGCACCAACTCCACGGCTGCCCAGGACCTGCCGCCTCCGCTGTCCCCCTCGATGCGAGGCGCAGCCAAAGCCGAGAGCAAGCCCTGAGGGCACAGCTGAGGTTTTCCGTGGGCGGATGGTTGTCGAGATGGATTTCTAGAAGGGACCAGGAACTTTCAAATGGAAGCAGAGGGATGGCGAGTGACTTTGGTGGGAGATATTTGGAAGCTCTGGGTCCCTTTTGCGCTCTTCCATGTGCAGCTGGGCTGCGTTTCTGTCCACGAAACCCGCTTGGGATGTTGTTCACGTGCAAGGAGACATTTCCCTTCCCAAAGTCAGGGTCCTGCTGGGCTTGCCTTCCTAGAACTAGTTTTTGTTAGGGAAACTGGACTCTTAAGCTTCCTGCCTTGGGGTCTGAAGATCCTAAAGTTTCAGAGTTGACTTTTGCAGCTCTTTCGAAGCTTAGCACTGTGTCGGGTCCTTTCAGGGTAACCTCGTTAGTCCTGTGCAATTAATTTATTCCGCTTTAGTTCAGTGGCAGCCTGTCAGTGGCTTGTTTCCAAGCAGACCTTGATAAAAAGGGACGCACAGGTAAGGCTGCCACCTCCGTAACTTGCACTAGAAGGAGGCAAAGGGATCGAAATCTTTGAAACACGCTTTCTCTCTTGGGCAGATTTTGTTTGCTGGCAGCTGAGGCCACCTACAGCAAAGCGATACCAAAGCACCGCGGTCTTAACGAAGACGGCCTCAGTAAGTGCGGTGCTGCTGGGGATGTGCGAAGGGTCCGTGTGAGTTAGACCTTCCTCCTCCTCCTCCTCCTCCGCACACGGCTCCGAACCTTCCGCTCCCCACGTTTGGCAGCTGCAGGGTCCCTGGGGTTTGAAACCAGGGAACTTGTAGCTCGGTGTTGCTTTGTGCTGGTTACAAGTGCGGATTTAAACTGATTTTGTGGGAGTTTGGCGTTTCAAAAGCTTACTTCCCAGGAGCCGCCTGTTCCCGACGGACGGTATCGACCGCGTTCTTAAAGCAAATAAATGTGAAAGCTCAGCCCGCCGCAGTTCTCGCTGCAGGCTTGTGCTGTTTGCAGCTTTGGAAGATTTAATTCTGCTTCTGCCCTTTGTAGTTTTTCTGGAATTTGATGGCTACAGCTGCCCTCGGTTCCTCTCTGCCTGCACCT
>NW_009628651.1:3689-5056 GCF_000690535.1 Cariama cristata
CTGTAAACGGAGCGTGTGTAAAGGCTGCGAGGGAAACGAATCGATGAAGGATACTTTATTTAGTGCGGGTGTGAAATAAAAAGACACCTTTTTTTTTAAAATAAAGTGGCATTTCTGCCTAGCGCCGTTTCTAGAACTGAATTCTACTTATTAAAGCTGAGTTGGGTGTTACTGTGCGGCGTCCCGTGTTTGAAGAAAAGCTCTGGCTTTCTCCTGTGGAAATCAAACTTTGTCCTAGAGTTAATGCTCCGTGGTGTGACTGGTATCGTGTCATCTTTTGCCCAGAAGTACCTATTTTTTTTGGGGGGGGGAAGGAATGAAGGCCAAGAAACCCAACCAGGGAGCAGCCAAGCACCTCCGCTGGGGTCACCGACCCAACCTCAGCGACCGTCGCCGCCCGCCGCGCCGCTCGCCCCCGGGCCGTCGCAATCACGAGCTGCTCACGCCACTTCTGTAAACTCCCCCCAATTTATGATGAGTCGAACTTTTTTTTTTTTTTAAGGAAGATGAGGAAATCACAAACTTTGCTTTTTTTTTTTTCTCTCTCTCATTTCCCGAGCTTCCTCTCTCTCGGTGCTGGGTCCTGGCTGATTTGGTTTCTCCTTGCAGGGTGCCGTTGCCTTTCCCCACTTGCGTCCTTCTCTTGAGCTGCTCTCCAGCTCCTCATGGCCACGTCTTGAAAGCAGCCTGCGATGGGGGTTTGCTTTTAACCGGCTGATTTTTATTTCTCTTTGGAGCTGGAACCCTAAACCCGCTCCTTGGCTGTGAATTAGTGATGGGACAGCGGTGAGCCCGAGCGCTCGTCATTAGGGATGCCCTCCAGGTCATGTGGCAAAGTACTTGGCCTTTTAAAGGATGTTTTATTTTGAAAATCCTTCTTAATCCTTCAATCCTTTTTAATGAATTTCTTCTGCCAATGTTTTTTAAAGATCCCAGCCCTGCGGAGGCCGCTTCAGGTGCTTTAGCAGGAGCGTTTAAAATTGAGATGACGGCCTCCAAGTAGCATTTTTAAAAGGTGGTGGTGTTTTTTTTTTTTTAAATCCTTTAAAGTCGTAATTTCTCTTAATGAAAAACTGCAGTGCCCATGCTATCAACGGATGTAAAAAGCTGAGGTTTTAACAAAAGCGCTGTCGTGAAACTGATAAACTCCCCCAGTCGACAGCTGCCTGCGCCTAAAGCCCAAGGACGTTTGTAACTCTCGGGGGGGCAGCGGGCTAATTTTCTTTAAGATAGTGAAAAATAATAATAATAAAAAAAATTCAACTGCTGAGGCTTTTCCTCTAATTAGCCAGCCTGTTTAAGAGAATTTACATACGTGGCTTTTTATGGAACCGTAAAGGCGCAGCCGCTTTAGGAGCCGCGCGCCC
>NW_009628651.1:5087-7350 GCF_000690535.1 Cariama cristata
CGCGATGGCCGCGCGCTCTGCCGCCTTCGCCATTGCAAAACGCAGCCTGAAATTTCTATTTTTACGCGCACAAAACGGGACGAATTGGATGAGGAGGAGGGTTAGAGGGTACCCCCTGGCCGTGGTCGTACTGATTCGCATGAGGACTGGTCTCAGCGTCCCCCTCCCCACTGGTGTTACTGGTTTCTTTGAACTGGTGCCCCAAGCCCCGGCTCTGTTGTAGGGGTGCGACGGGACAAGAGATTCCCTTCACCCAAACCGCGCGGCCGCTGTCTTGGCTCCCGGTGTTTCAAGATTTTTCACTTTAAATGGTTTTCCCCTCCCTTTTTTTGGCAGATTTATTTGTTTGGGGTGGGTTTTTTTTTTTTTTCCCCTTAACGTGAAGGAGCCTCAACCCAGAAAAGTTAGAGATTTCACCCAAAACCTCCCTTTATCACGGCTGAGAACGGGGGAGAAAGAAATCAGACGGCAGCAAACATCTCCGGCGAGCGACAAAAACAAAGCCCAGATCCACTTGTACTTTCCACCAAAAGGATTTTTTTTTTTTTCTTTTTATATCAACTGATGTTAAAAAATACAGACTTGTTTTACAAGAATAGCACCATTATTATTTTTTTTTTCTTGGTTTTTGTTTTTTTGTTGTTGTATCATACGTGAGCACTCCTGCTGGTGATACAAGGAGGGAGGGATGGGGGCGGGAGGGGATTCCTGATACCTGAATTTACGAGATCCCTTTTGCAGGGAAGGGCCAGCGTACCTGCCAGTCAGATTCCCACCTCCGCCTGACCTAAAAAATAGGTCTTACAGGAAGAGAATAAATAAATAAGACCGTGGGGTTTTTTTTTTTTTGTTTCGCAGCCTGCCCAGACGGCGTTGGAAAGAGGCGGTGGTCCCCGACGGAAGGGCGTGAATCGCGGGGTCGTCGCAGCCGTTCAGTGCAGAAGTCGTTGGAGCGATTGGAAAGTACTCAGGTCCTCGGGGTGGGTTTGGGTTTGGGTTTTGTTTTTTTTTTTGAATTTCATGGTATTGGGCTGGATTTTAAAAAAAAAAAACAACAAACCAAAACAAACCAAAAAACGAACCAAAACAACAAAACCAAAACAACAAACAACGACAAACAAACAAACACACAAATAAAACAATTCTTTTTACAAGAAGCAGGCTGGGCCAACATCCACCCCAAACTCCTGATCGGCTCCGCCAATGTCCATAGGTGCAATATCTACAATGGGCAGGCGCGAGGTCTTCTGCGATCGGTACTCGATGACTGTCTTGCCCCATTTACCAGTGTGTTTCTGGGGAGAAAACAAGGAGGAAAGATGTTATTAGATGCCCTTGAGCCCTCCAAACCCACAGCAACCTCACGGGTTGAATCCCAACTCTTCATCTACGTCTTTTTCTCGCAGGCGCCCGCGGACTTACCGTGCAACCGTCCTCCAAGACGCTGTACGTGAACCTGCTGTTGCCCTCGGCTCTGATCTCTACGTCGTTGGACCCTTGGATGAGGATGGCTTTCTTCAGGTTGCCCGTCTCCTCGTCCATGTAGGCGATGCTGTTCTTGCAGTGGTAGGTGATGTTCTGGGAGCCTTCGGTGGACAGGAGGCGGAGGAAGGTCATCTGGATGTTGGCGGTGTTGGGAGCTAGGTCTTCATCGCCGTAGCTAAACTGGAGGGAAGAGGGGAGACGTTAAAGCCCGCGGGTGTTGCAACCACCCTATTTTCAGCCGCCTTTTGAGGGAACTTCCATACTTTATGTTCCTAAAAGGCTGCAAAAATCAAAGCCCAACCAACCCAACTCCGAGCTTTCAATGTAGTCCTCTAGAACAGCCAGTCCCGCGTACAACGTCCATCAACGTAACCCCAAGGAAGGACCTCCCACCCCTCCATCACCTTCCCCTGCTCAACCTCCCTTCCCGCTCCCGGCGTGCAGCACCCAAGGGGGACGCTTACGTGGAAACCGCCGTTAATGGTCTCTGCGAACCAGACGTGCTTCTTGTCTTTGGTCTTGCTGGTCCACCAGTTCTTCTTGGGGATGCTGCTGGGGTTGGGGTAGACGCAGGTCTCGCCCGTCTCCATGTTGCAGAAAACTTTGATGGCATCCAAGGTGCAGCCCTGGTTCGGGTCGATCCAGTAGTCTCCTGAAGCGCGGAGGACAAACGATGCGTGAAGGTGAGGTTTTGGAGGTCAGAGCAAAAACCATCGTGGACCTCGCAGTCCTCTTGGGTGCAAGAGGCTGGGGGAGAGGGAGAGGAGGGGAGGAGGTG
>NW_009628651.1:7552-8104 GCF_000690535.1 Cariama cristata
CCCCGCCGTCGGTGTCCCCCGGGCCACCGGCAGCCTCGTCCGCCCGCATGTAGCGGATGGGGTCGGGACCCTTCTCCGGCTGACCCAGGCCAGCGAAAGCCGACATGTCGATGCCAGTGCCTGGGGGGCCGGGGGGACCGGGGGGACCTGGGTTTCCGGGAGGACCCTAGGGGAAGAAGAAGATGCAATCCTGATGGGCTGCTCGGTGAGCTGGACCTCCCTTCCCTGCCGTCGACGGCATTTTTACTCACCGCGGGACCTGGTTCGCCGCTTCGTCCGCGGGGGCCGGGGGGACCGATGGGGCCGGGCATGCCGTTGGAGCCGTCTTTGCCAGAGGGACCGACAGGACCGGGGGGACCCTAGGAGAGAGCCCCAACGAGCGGGGGCGTCAAGTCGTTGCAAGAAGGCAGGAAAGGTGCCGGGGAGCTGTTAGCTCGTGCCGTCAGCGAGCGAGGCAGGCGATCCGGGGGGATCAAGGACGGAGGTGCCTCCTTTTCCTCTCATCTCCCCAAACGCCAGGGGCAGGACTTACCCTGGGACCGGAGGGACCGG
>NW_009628651.1:8116-8650 GCF_000690535.1 Cariama cristata
TGGTCTCCAGAAGCACCCTGAGGAGGAAGCGAGGGTGGATGGTTACAGCTCCACGTCCGGCACCGAGGGATGCTCAGCCCTAGCGAAGCCTTTGCACGGGCCTGGGGCTCTGTCCGTGGCCAGAGTCATCCCTGAGGCATCCAGCTCCGCAGCGAGATAGGGGGGTGCTGAGTGCTGGCATCCCAAAACCAACACTTACGGGTGGTCCGGGAAGACCCTGCAGCCCGGTGAAGCCACGGTGGCCCTTCAGCCCTCTCTCTCCAGCCTCTCCCGTCTCACCCTTGTCACCGCGAGGCCCTTGGGGACCCTGGAAGGGGAGAAGGGGACGTGTCAGGCTGAGGGTGGCAGACCCCTGCCCAGCGCACCCCAGAACACCCCGACGGGACCGGCATCACTCACCGGCATGCCACGAGCACCAGCAGGACCGGAGGGACCCATGGGACCTTGTGCACCCTGGGGAGAGAAAAGAGAGGAGTCAAAAGGAGTAAAGGATGCCGGGGGGTGCCCTGTGCCTTTGGGGGTGTCCAAACCAGC
>NW_009628651.1:8668-9260 GCF_000690535.1 Cariama cristata
CCCCCCCCGCTCGCAGCACCAGCGATCGGCAGCTGCCGGCGCCGAACGGCATCTTTAAATACCCTCAGCTGGAGCATCAGCACCGAGTACCGATCCTTGCCGATAAATCCCCTGGCAGATTTTTCCCGGCTAAACTTCCCGGTGCGTACAGCTCCCCGGGCAGTGTTTGTGCGGAGGCAGATCCCAAACTGGGCTCTTGGTGCTCGTGAATCCTCGGGAAGATGCTCGGAGCCGCTGACGGCACTCGGAGCACCGCTGAATTAGTGACAGCCGCTACCGGCACCTGCCTGGCTCTCCCAATTACTCCAAGTAGCTAATTGTTCCTGGGGGTGGGGGGCACCGCTATTGCTTCATTTATCTGTGCTGGGGGTGGTTGCCATCTCCCCTAACAAGACCTCAAACCCAACGAGCCGTTTCCCACGCCGACGTTCCAGCACTCACCGTTTCGCCTCTGTCTCCTTGTTTGCCGGTGGGACCGACAGGGCCAGGAGCGCCGGGGGCACCGGGAGCACCGGGGGCACCCACGGGACCGGTCTCACCGCGATCACCCTGCGCCAAGACAAGGGGATGGTCAGACCCGTGGGATTTTTTG
>NW_009628651.1:9282-9623 GCF_000690535.1 Cariama cristata
GGCGCGGGAGGACGGGCACGCTCACCTTCACGCCGGCTGCGCCGTCTCTGCCCGGGGGTCCATCGGCACCGGGGTTACCCTGGGAGAAGAAGAGGAGAAATTAAATCCTGACCCTGGGAGGGAGTAGGACACGTGCGAAACTTCCCTTTCAAAGCAAAAACCACCGGGAAAAAGGTGCCGGTGAGTGCCAGGAGCTGAGTTATGGCGCAGAGCTCTCCAGCTGCGGGATCAGCGATGGCTGGCGCTGCCGTCGGGCTTACACCGGGATGATCCCAAGCCCGGGATTGTCGGAGGCACCGTCCCGCTTCACCCCCTCCCCGCCGGCCGGGATGCTGCCTACC
>NW_009628652.1:0-367 GCF_000690535.1 Cariama cristata
CGGCCACCGACGGCGTCCCGGGACGAGCCCTGCTCCGGTCGCCTCCTTTGTCCTGCTTCACCTTCTGGGCGGTGTGGGGCTGGGGGGGCAGGCACATCTGCAGATCATCCCGAGTTAAATCCGTTTCTCTCGCCCAATACAGACGTATTATATATATATATGTGTGTTTATGCATACACATACACACAAATATGCGCATGCATGTATATGTTATGCCCCTATATACTTCGGGGCATTCCAAAATACAAATGACTAACTGCAAATCGTAAATTAATAGAACGTAATAAAATGTCCTGAACTGCATCTGTGCGTAAGTAAGGCGGGGACCCAAGCCCAAGCGCTCGTTTTCCCTTCCGAAATGAAAACT
>NW_009628652.1:453-1050 GCF_000690535.1 Cariama cristata
CAAAACTTTGGGAAGGGTCTGGCCTCCGGAGGGGGATGTTGGCTGGTTGGTTTTAATGGCGTTTTGTTCGCATTTCTCCTGTAAGGGGAACTCCTATGAAAAGACGAGGGTGCTAACCCAGCAAATGCCTAGGGAAAATTAGGCGCGTTCAAAAGCTCTGTCTCCTTTCGGAGATCCGAGGCTACAGCATGTCCGTGATAGGTATAAAATATTAACTAGCATATCGGTGGGACTGAAATCACACGCTGGAATCAGTTGAAATTAGACTGAAACCTGGCATGAATTTAAACTGTCACAGGCATCTCAGCTCTTTCCAACTCCTCCCTTCCATCCCCACCCCCAGTCCCTCTCCATAGATTAGATTAGCTAAACATACAAGCCAGAATTTCGATACACAGGGAAAAGGGGGAGTAGTAGAGATTTTTTTTTTCGTTCGCATTATTATTTTTTTAAATCATTTTTTTTTTCCTGGAGTGTGCCCTGCTTTCATTTTTTAAAACCACCTCCTGCGCTAATGATCCCTCTAAACTGAACGGTCTCGCTTTGCGATCTCTCAACCAGAGAAGGAAAATCAGCAGTGCTGAGCGGTACCGGCTT
>NW_009628653.1:0-292 GCF_000690535.1 Cariama cristata
CGCTTTTTCCCATTTGCATAATGCAACTTTTCTTCCCCCAGACACTGAGGTGCTTTGTTTATAGAGAGCTGAGAGAAAGGGGGATGCCGGGGACAGAGGAGGACCGCGGGGAGGGGGGGAAGCGCCCGGTGGGAGTGGGGAAGAGAAGGGCAGCTCTCGCAAAAGAAGAACACGCAGAGAAAAGCGCGGGGCGACTGGAAGGGAATATATATGAGGATGGGGACTGGGAAATGGGGCTGGGCCAGTTCCCCGTGATCCTGGGACCCGTGCGTTTCTTTGGCCTCTCCCTGCC
>NW_009628653.1:373-5824 GCF_000690535.1 Cariama cristata
CCCCCCAAGGAAGCAGGAGCCTTTTCAAGCCCTGTATGAAATACCTCAAAGGGTTTTGTGCAAGAAACCCCTAAGAACCTCGACTGGTGGAAACCAAAGGTTGTTTGGAGGAATAGTGACCTGCGGGGAAGGTGGCTAAGTGACAGGCAGCAGAGCGTAAGGACCCAGTTGTCCTGGGAGGTGGGGAGAGAAACTGGGGGGAGCAGAATGAAATCATCCTGGATTTATTCCCAAGGATGTGTGGGGCTGGGAGGTGAGGACGTTGAGCAACACAAAATCGCACTCCGTTTCTCTCCCTTGAAACATAGCAAACTCCAAGGTTGTGCGGGGAGGCAGGAGGACGAAGGGATCGGACGGTCCATTCCCCACCAGTGTCCCCAGTTTACTGGAGGCAAGTCACCTCCCCTCTTGTACCTTTCCTTCTGCAAACTGGCCATCTGGTTCTCTTTGGCAAACCAGTTTGAGATCTACTAGAGGAGGGGGTAAGGGGTTGCTCTTGCAAACCTCGCCATCTCCGATGGCTGCCCCTCCTGAAAACGAACCCTGGTTATTGCCGGCTCCGTCCTGGTCATCAGGGTATCTGATTTATGAATTGGGTGGATGCGCCTTTAGTAGTAATAATAACAAGCCATGAAATGCATTAATTGGTGACGGATGACAGACATGAAACCTGCAGTTAAAAGTGTTTTAGGATCTATAAAAAAAAATCCCTGTAAACGATTTGCAAACGAGGTACAGGCGGTAAAGCAGGCAGCAATGAGGATATTTTGGGGGGTTTGCCTCAAAGTGGGGCCACTCTGTTTTTAAGGTGCTTTAGTACAAGTTGGATGTACAGACATCGGCTACCGAGTGAAAGTCTCCAGTTGGCATTGTACAAATGCGATTGATGCTCCAAAGCATGGGACCCTTCACCAGATTCGGCAAAATCCTGCCGGATGGCGCCTGCAAGGGTAGGGACGGCAAAACCGTGGGCAGGAGCCTCGGTGATGCACGGGCTCTTGCCTGCCCGTGGAAATTGCACGGGTTTAGACTGGAATTGGTTCGAGGCCCACTTGTGCTGTTTGCGATTTGGGCTGGGGTTGCAGATGGGACCAGACGTTTCTCCAGCCCCTTTAAAGAGCAGCTGGGATTCATCTGGGATGATCTACGGAACGTAAAATACTAAATATCTACCTGTGGGCAAGGAAAGCTCTGCGGTCTCCTCTCAGCACCTGATGATTACAGTATTCTGGGACGAAGGGGGGAAAATGAAGGGAAAAATATTAGTGCTGCGGAGGATTATGCCGTAGCTCCGCCGAGTCCCTGTAGCCAGCAGTAATACCCACCTCGACATCCATCTCGGGTGCAGTGGTACCTTCGTGTCGAGCAGCTCTGCCTCACTGACGTACCGCGTGGGGCGGCTGGGATGCTGCTAATGCTCCGTAAAAGGGACGGGGATTTTGAGGAGACTGATTTGGGGCTTTTCCTCTTTGTTTTTAGTCTGATTTCTACAGAAAATGAGATTTCTGCCATCACAAGGGTACGCCTGTCATTTCTCACCTCTCTCCCAGGAACTTCTGAAATGGGCCAACTTCAGCCCTGTTTGGCTTAATATCAGGTTTTGATTCCCAGTCTGTGGGAACTGCTTTGGGGCTTTAGTTATATTTGTTTTTCAGAAGTTCATCTCTACTCTTGGCTCCAAAAAGCAGGTTTTTTTTACTTAAAGACAGAAGACTGGTAAAGGGCTGCGACCCTTCCTTTTGGACAGGGAGCGGAGAAGGGTTCTGCATGGTGAGGGTTTGCCAGGGTGCAAACTGGAAATGCCTCTGCTTGGGGCTAAGGAGCTCTGTGCTTAAGGAAACATCAAAGCATCTCGGTCCAAGGAGACTTCAACCCAAAAAGGCTTTTCTGAAGGAGCCTCACACATCTACGGGCAGTGCCTGCCTGTTCCTGCCCGCCTTGAGCCAGAGCTCCTTGTGAAGCTGGACAGTTGTCTGTCCAAAACCCACCGTGGCAGCCTTTGGGCAGTGATGTGGGAGGAGAGGAAGGAGCAGGCTGTGATTAAAACACTCGACTTGGGTGTAAATCGCTTTGCAGGTGACCCGTACCAGGACGGGAAGGGGCAGGGGGTCGCTCTCTGCCGGAGCAGGGAGAGGGCTTCCCGGCATCACTTCCACACTCGCCCTCCCACCCTCCAGCCCGCTGGTCATGCCAATTTGTCACCAAGCTGGGATTTCAATTAAACCCCAAAAGGAGGGGTCAGGGGTTATGCAAACATGATGGTAAAGGCCACTCGCCTGGAGGGCTTTCCCGGGGCCGCTGGTGCTGGCCCCTCGCTTTACACAGTCCCGATTGACCCGGGCTGAGGACCGGCATTGTTCCCCACGCTCCATTCAAGAGGCAGTTTGTCAATAAAATTGACCTCTCGGCTCCTGGGGGTGCTGCTGCCTCCTCTTCCTCCCTTTCCCACCGGTTTGACCGGAGCAGAGCTAACGGTCTCTCCGTGGTCTTCGTGCCCCTGGACGGTGCCGAGGATGAGAGCGGGGATGGGAGCAGAAAGGCCATGTGGTGCAGGGCACAGCAGTGATCACAGCACTTGCTCGTCCCCATGTTTTTTATTTATTGCTATATTATTCGGTCTTTTCCATCTCAGGGCAGTTTCCAGCCGGATCACTCGGAAACATCATCGCAAGCGCTGGGTTCATTCCTTCTCTCCAGATCTCACTCTCCTTTCATTAGCTGTCACTCTCGCAGCTGCTCCTGTGAGCATCCCGTGATGGTTTGGTGCTTGGGTAGGGTTGATACAGGGACCTGGAGGTCTTCTCCAGCAGAACTGAGCCCCGTTCCTCATTACACAACCGACACCAAAACCCCACGCAGGGTAGCATCTCTCCTTACCAAACCACGTGCCCACCGGCACATCCACCCGCCCTGGGCACGATCCCGCTTTCTGGGGAGGGACGAGGCTTCCCGATGGGTTTGGGTGGTGGGACTACGTCGGCCACCGCTCCTGGGTGTTAGTTGTGCCCGGCAGCGTTGCAAACGAGCAGTGCTTGAACCTGCAAGCCTGAGGAGGCCGTTTCAGCTGCAAGATAAATGGATATCGTGGAGCAAGTGGCAATTAGCGTGGGTAAAGAGCCCCTTAGTGACTGTCCCTTACATAACACCTTTGTTCCGGGCCCTTCACTTCATATTCAGTTTGTAAATAAACTTGACTCCCAGTTTTACTGGGGCCTTTATTCTCTCTTTATTTTATTTTGTTATTCTTTTAACTCGGCGAAGAACGAGCCGATTGTTTGTCTACGGGGAGATGCGGTCCTTTGAGGTGCTGCCCGGTCTGGCGTTGCCCGCTCGCCCCGAAACGGGTGCTGGCAGCAGCGAACGGCAGAGCCACCCATGCGGCCGCCATGCCAGCGATTTTAATTGCTTTGCCCCCACTGACGATGCCTGGAGGCTCGTTACGCTGCTGGCGATGAATGGGGGCCGGAAAAATGGGGCTTTGTAATTGCAGTGGGTCGAAGGCATTGCGGGGGGGTGGTTTGGCAGAGGGGCTGAGCTCTGTCCCCCAAGTTTGGGGTCAGGGAGGGAGTTTGGGGGACTCTGGATCAGCCTCAAGGCAGGGACCGGTCTCTAATTCACGGCGTGTCCTCCTCATCACTGTGTGTAACCCGTGGGTCCCAGGAGGCTTTGTCTGCACCCGTGGGTGGCCTCTGCCGGGCTGGCAGTGAGAGGATGCTCCAAGGCACGGCGGGCTGTGCCTCGGTGGATTTGGGGTCCCTGGTCCCAGGCTTTGGCCATGCTGCGGGGAACAGGGCTCGCTGCCTTTCCTGCCTTTAACCTGCACGCTCAAGCTGTGGTTTGCTTTTGTTGGGTCCTTTTCCAAAGGGCAGGGGCTGCTTGGGGAGTTATTGAGATGTTTAGGGCCACGAGCGAGTGGCTCTTCCTCCACCGCCGGCACTGCCTGGGCTCTCCCCTTGCCACGGCACGGTGCCGCCAGTCTTTCAAATGGCCCAGCGCCGGTGCTGGTGATGCTGTGCCATGATGGGAAGCCGTTGGGTATTGCTCTTTGTTTGGTGCGGGGATGGTTGGGCCCCTCTGCTCCTCTCCTGAGCCTTCCCTCTCCCATATGGTGCCCATTATTAGATGTGTGCACCAGCCTCGTCTGACAAGGAGCTTTACAGGTGTCGTTCGGATAACGATTCACACTCTAACGAAGGTGGGAAAGATGATTAGCTGGCTTTCTATCAAACAGCACATGGCATCAGCTGTTCCTGGGGATGGGGAGGTGGTGGGGGCTGCGGATGTGTAAGGACACGTACGTCGGGAGCTCAAGGAGCCCGGGCTTTGTCCTGCCTCTAATTCCAATGGACTCTCAGGCACCTCTTTGTGTGCCTTAGTTTCCCCAGCTGTACCAGATAGATGTTGTTATTGCTTTTCCTTGTAAAACACCCTTTGAGCAGCTGATGGAGCCTCCTGCATTAGCAAGAGGTGATTTAGGCAGGTCTCGTGGCAGCTGGGCTGCCGCGGGAGAGGGCAAGGGAGCTGTCAGAGTCGGGGGTCTCAGGGGACAAGGCTGGCTGGGGAGAGGAGGGGGAGAAATGTGAATCAAATGACACCCCCCCTTGGAAGCAGGGATGTGATGTGGTGCGGCTGGAGCGTGTCTTGGAGGCTGCGAGACCCCCACGGTGTGGGGAAGGGGTCCCTGGTGCCAGCGTGGCACAGGCAGGGCTTGGTCCGTGCAGATGTGTGTCCGTGCCCTCCCCTGCCTGCTTCGTGTTGGTGAGGCTTTGGGGTTTGCCTGCTGATGTATTTTAAATAAAGACTTGGTTAACCGGCAGGTCCCAGCATCCCTGAGCCTGACACGCACACACCGTGTACACCCCACCCCTGCGAGCTGGCCAGATTTCTTCTCCAGCTCTTTCTACATCTTCAGTATTGTTGGAGAGAGAGGTAAAATAGGGAAATGAGAATAAAAATGAGCTTTTTCTCCGCTGTCCTTTGGGAAAGCGGCGCTGTCTCATGGTACGTCTCCCCATGTCAGGCTGCGATCTGAGAGTGAGCCCTGCTTTGAAAAGCGGTGGGGCTGGGGAAACTGAGGCACGAGCAGCGTCTGGCACCCAAACCACCCTCAAAGAAGAAGAGATAGGAAGGTGGGGGTGCTCACCCAAGCTCCTCATGCCCTGCCAGGGTGTGATCATCACCCAGGCACCGTCGTGACCTGCCTGTCCTGGGCTAGACCCTCGGAGCTGCGGGCAGAGCCAGCGTTGCCTCTCCCCGAGCTAGCGAGTCCGGCAGGATTATCTGCTTAGCTACACCATCTGTTTGCCAAACTGCCATCATTATGTTCAACTTGGGAAGAAAACGGCCCCTACAGAGAAGCAATTTGTTCGCTGACTAAACCTTTCAGGCTCTCGCCGTCCGAACCTACCCTCGCCGCTGCACGGGCGAACTCTCCGCTCGCGCCCGGGCTCG
>NW_009628653.1:5868-8691 GCF_000690535.1 Cariama cristata
ATGGGGAGGGGGCAGAGCTCCCCTAATCCGATTACAAAACATAACAGTCTTTCAGAGGGGCCAGACGAGAGGAGGAGGAGGAGGGAGGTCCGTTTCATACCCGACCCCTACGTCTGGGGGTCTCGCAATGATCTCACTGGAGGGGCTTTTCTTCCCATCGCAGTGGGTTGCTTTTGAAACGTGCTGCGAGGAGATCAAAAAAAAATAAAAAGGGAGGGGGGAAAGGGGCTGGTTGGGAAAGAGGAGAGGGTTGGGAAGGAGGTGAGGTGGGAGGGGGGTGAGCCCTGAACCCCAGACTGGGGGTGATGACTGGAGCCTGGCACTCTTCTTGCTGGGGCATCAGCCCTCGTACCACTTCTCCCTCTCGCATCCCTCCTCTGCGACGCGGCACCGGGGAGTGGTGCGTGCCACGGGGACACGGCCACGCTGGATGTGACCGCGTGGAGTGGGGCTGGGGTCTCTGCATGGAGCAGGGACAGTGGGTGCCCTCCCCAGGGCCCGTCGCGGCAGCAGGAACGGAGCCTCGTGGCCCACTTGCCTGTGTTTTGTCGTGGAAGTCCAGTGGGCTCGAAGCATTTAGCAAATGTGTTGATTGCAACAGATTTTCTGATATGAACAACTGCAACTGGAAAAGTTAAAGTGATGGTTTGATTCCTATCGAAGTGGGAAGTTTGGGATTTCTGCTGTGGAGCAACGCTTCAGACTCCAAACTTTCTCTAATTTGATTTAATTCCTTTTAGAAAGGATAAGAGCCCTGTTTAAAAGTGATGTGTTATGGTCAGCCTGCAACCAAAGTTTTCTTTTTTTTTCATCTTTGATGCAATCATGAAAAAAAAAAAAATAAAATCTATGTGTTTCAACAGCAGCAGGTATTAAAACAAGATGGTCCTGAATGTGGGTTGGGTAGCAAACCGGTTACCCCAAATCTCACTGTGCTGGCCCTGA
This sequence comes from Cariama cristata, assembly GCF_000690535.1. Classification (NCBI taxonomy): domain Eukaryota; kingdom Metazoa; phylum Chordata; class Aves; order Cariamiformes; family Cariamidae; genus Cariama; species Cariama cristata. The sequence goes on from NW_009628653.1 coordinate 6,814, forward strand.
ACCCCCTGGCCCCTCTGTGTGGGCTGGGGCTGTGGCCCCCTCCCCAGGGGACAATGCTGGCAGTGGGGGACACCGGCACCCAGGGGAACCCCACATGGTGAGCGCCGGAGTCTGGCACTGGAGGTGTGAAAGCATCTGGCAGCCACCCCTGGGATGGCAAGAAGCGGGGTCCCCCCAGGCCCCCTCCCACCAGGGACCCCCCAGCACGGCCACCATTGCCCCTCCAGGAGCCCTTTGGGGCTCTGCCCCTGCTCCGGGTGCTGCGGGAGCCCCCCTTGGCTTCCCTCGAGCTGCCACATTCCCTGGGTGCTCGAATCTGCTCCCGGGCAGGAGATTTGGGGGCTGCTCCCTGTCCCTGGGGCAGGCAGGGTGAGACGGGGGGCAGGTGGAGATGGGGTGCTGGGTGCTGCTGGAAAGCAGGGAGACCTGGGGGCTGCAGTGGCCAGGGGAGCACCCCTCTCCCAAGGGGGCTGCGTGCTGGGGGGCACTTTCTTGTTTTGAGGAGAGGGGGCTTTTTCTTGGCTCAGTGCAAGGTGATGAGTGGTAAGGGGAAGGAAGGAGGGACCTCGATGTCACCCTGGTCTTGCCCCTGGGTGCTGGCTGCGGTGGGCTGTCACATTCTCTGCTAGCCAAAGCTCCAGGAGGGTAGCCACTCTCAGGTTGGGGGGGACGGGGACACAATGAGGACGGAGCAATCCATGAAAGCCAGTGCATGGGCGTCAGTCTTTAGGGTGAAGGGGGGTCCTGGGGGCTTCGCTTTTTTCCCTGGAAAGAAATCTGAAGGAAACTCGGCCGATAAAGCTGGGCAGATGTTGTGTGAATTCAGTGGCAAATCTTGAAGTTACAAAAAGATTTATGTGATTTAATTCTGGGGTGCAAAAGTACGCTCCTTCCCTGACACAGCACCCTTCATTGCCTTCCTCTCTTCGGAGAGCAGTAGATGGGGAAACTGAGGCACAGAGCAGAGAGGGGAAGTGGCTGAGCCAAGTCTGGACACCCCGAGGTGTCCCTGGAGCAAGCTGGGTCGCTCCCACAGCAAGCACCCGTGTCGCTGCAGCATCTCTTCCCCCCGCAGAGGCCCCTGGGCACCCGACTTCTCCTAAAACCTTTGGGACCAGGAGCTGGCTCCCACATGGGGACAAACCCGGTTGTCTCTGGACCAGGCTGTTGGGAAATTCAGGCTACCAGAAGCTGTCCGGCACTGGTGATGCTGGGAGAGGGTTGAGCCTGGTGGTGCAGGACTGTACTGGGAGGGTCGGGGTCATTAGACCAAGGTGCTGGTGCTCGGTTCCTTTCCGCTTGCCCTGCGCTCGCATCCTTCCTCGGCCACCTGTGCCAAGACAGAGGGATGGAGAGGGGCAGAAAAGGGCCCTGCTTGGGGCAAATCAGGCCGGGGGGGGGGCTTTAATGAAGCTGTCTCCCACCTCAAACACCGCTGCGGGAGGAGGGAGGGAAAGCACCAAAGCCCTGCTGCTCCCCGAGCCCCACCGAACCCTTTTGTTCCCCCAGCTTTACCTGCCAGAGGACCGTGTTTTCCACGTCCCGCGTGTTCGGGGGGGGAGATCTCAACCCTTTCATTTTCAAGCCGACTCCTGAAGATACCAAAAACCGGGCGAGGGCGTTTGAGAGCGGGGCGACCGGTGGCCCAGCCCCGGCTCCTCTCCCCGGGCTTCCCCTGACATCTAGCGGCAGCGCCGGGCTGGGCTGCCCGCAGCCTTAGGCCTGGTCCTGGTCCCAGTCCCAGCCTCGCTCCTAAACCCAGTCCAAGCCCCAGTCCCAGTCCCAGGGGATTTGTGCAGCGCCGAGCACCGCTCCCGCCCCACCCGGTTGCCGGGAAGGCTCCGCTTTGGGGCTGCTCCTGGCTTTCCCCCACTCCCC
>NW_009628653.1:8746-9053 GCF_000690535.1 Cariama cristata
CCCTGGCGTGGCCAGCAGCAGGGGGACGTGGAGGGCGCAGAACTGGCAGAGTGCCTGGGTGGCCACTGTCCGGCTGCCCTGGGCTACCAACGGGAAGACGAGCTCCAGCCTGCAAACCAGAGCGGGGATGAGGTTTTGGGGAGCTTGTTCTCCGCAGACAGGGAAACAGGGGGGCACCGCTCGTGACCCTGGGTGCTGTAAACAGAGGGTGCATGGAGCATCCCCAATTTCAGGGGTCCTGGTGGCCCCAGCTTGGTGCATGGAGTCACTGGCACTCCCGATTCTGCCTCTTCTCACCTGCCGCCGT
>NW_009628653.1:9087-13330 GCF_000690535.1 Cariama cristata
CAGTAAGGCACCCAGGATCCCCGGCAGCCCGTGGACGTTGTGAACCCCACACGTGTCCTGCATTTTCAGCCTGGAGTGCAGGATGGGCTGGAGAGAGCGTTAAGGAAAAGTTGGGGTTCAGATGAGGGATGCTTGCCCAGGGGAGGTTGCCCTGCGGCTCGGTGTTTGCAGATTTGGGAGCTGCAGGTTGGCAATGCAGCCTCCCCCCCAAAGCAGGGTGGTCCCCTGAGCTGGGACCGATGTTCTCGGCTCTCCCCAGACAACTCACCGTGAGGAATCTGAAGCCAAGCAGGGGGATCAGACCGGCCAGAAACCCCGCGATCAGGGCCCCGAAGGGGGTGACCAGCATCTCCCCAGCCATACCCATCACGGCCACGCCGGCCAAGGTGGCATCCTGGATCTGAACCTGATGGCACAGGATATGGTGGGGGAATTGGCTCCGTGGAGGACATCAACCTGGGGCTGGGGGGATTTGGGCTTCCTCAGGGATCAAATTGGGTCTTAATGAACCTAAGAAAGCCTAACAGGCATCCCCTTTTGCCCTGGCTGTGTTCACGCTTGGCGTCCATGAAAGACGGGACGTGGACAGTCCATGAGACTTGGGTTTGTCCCAGGAGAGGACCTACCATCCGCGGGGTGCTCTCCTCGTAGAGGACAGGCGAGAGGACAAAGGTGGCCAGGGTGCTTGCTACCAGTGAGAAGTAGGTGTTGAGCACTGCCCAGGGCTCCGTGTCGTCCTGGACAGTGGTGGCTGAGGTGAAGCTGGGCCAGAAGATCCACAGGTAGATGGTTCCTGCAGGGAAGGGGAACAGGCAGGTTTTGATGTTGGGGTTGAGCCCTCGTGGGAAAAAAGCTCCTTGCTAGTGCCAGGAGATGCAGCGTGGGAGGTTCAGGTTGGACACGAGGAAAAGTTTTTTTTCCTGGAGAGGATGGTGCAACCCCAGGTCAGGTCCCCAGGGAGGTGGAGGACCTCTGTCCTTGATGGTTTGCAGGATTCTGCCTGTCACAGCCATAGCCACGCTGTCTGAACGTTGGCGATGGTCCTTCCACCACCATGTCTATGACTGCAGGGTTGTAGGGTTCGAGCTCCGTACCAACCACAGCAAAGACATCTGGTTGGTGCCCCGTGTCCGGCTGCTTTTTCCTCTTGTCCACACGGGGCTGGTGCAAGATCCGTGAAACCATCAAGCCGAAATAAGCACCGAAGGTGTGGACGGTCAAGGAACCCCCGTTGTCGCTTACCTGGTGAGTACAGAGAAACACGGTGCAGGGCGGGGAGATATGGGATTTATCTCTGCAGACAAGACAGGTCATGAGGACTCACGGTCACCCCCTTTCTGGTGGGTCCCCTCCCTCGATCGGTGACTCACCCCCATGAGACTGAGCAGGATGTATTCGTTGAGAGCGAAGAGGGTGACTCCCAGCAGGGTCAGCAGCAGCATCTGCAGAGGGTTTACCCTGCCCAGAACAGCTCCGGTGGAGATCAGGATGGCTGCGGTGCAGAAGTCGGCACTGACCATGCTGGGAAGGAGAAGGAGGACGATGGGGCTGGATCCGGCACTGCCGGGGGAGCTGGGGAGAGCAGAGTTGCAGGGGTGGGGGGACACAGGAGCTGAGCCTGCAGCCTGGACCCTGCGTCCCACCGTTCCTATAAGCTTGAACGGGCAGCCCTGAGCCTTGCGATGTTGGTGACAAAGGGACAGCTGAGCTTGAGACAGGCGGGGGGCCAGTGTGCCCCCCTAACTGCCCGGCTGTAACGTTGGCAGTGCTTACACAGCCCTTACTAGCATGATACTCAACCCAGGAATCTGGTCCTCCTTGTCCTCCTCATCCTCCTCCAAAGCAGAGCTGTGAGTTTTACAGAGGAGGGAGCCAGTGTGCCAGGCTGGACCAGGGACGGTCGCGGCTGGGCAGCACCAGCTCCCTCCTCCCCTTACCTCTGAGCTCCCACATAAATTTTATCATTCGGGAAGAAGTATAAAAACCCCTGGATCAATACGGCCCACTGGATGGCGAAGGCCACAATGAGGATGCTGACGGTCACGCTGCCCGGCCCGTAGCGACCAAGGAAGGCCATCAGGAGCCCGAAGCCAAGGAGAACTTGGAGGCGGACGTCCCGGAAACCTGGCAGAAGAGAGGCGCAAGGATGGGTCTAGAGGCAGCCACCCTCCTGCCTGCCCGTCCCCTCGAGGGGGCTCAGACACCCCCTGCTCTAACAGATTTTGGGGAGCTGAAGGCTTCAGCTGATATAAATCAGCTTTGCTCCACCTACGTCTTTCTGGAACCGTGGTGGATCTGGCCTTGGACCTCCCTTGGAGATCGCCAGCGGTGAGCATGAGCGGGTTGTTGCTTGTGCTGGTGACAGGTAAAGCCGTCCCCACCTGACGTGGCCCCCACCGCCCCGTTTGCAACCACCCTGTGCCGATACCTTGGTACGTGCACGTGGATCACCTTGCGGTCCAGAAACCTCTTGGGGTGACATCTGCACCCGTTGCACCAGCATGAAGGTGGGTCTGAGATGTCAACCACCCCCCTGGGACCTTTCTGCTATCCCTCAAAGCATCACAGGACAAGAGGACCAGAAGAGCGAACGGAAAAATGGGACCAGTCTGGTACCATTTGGTGGCAAACCAGAGGAGGAGGGACCCGATTTTTGCTTGGGCTAAATGCCCTTTGCATCCCTCGGCCGTGCCAAGAGCCGTGTCCCATCCTTCCCCGTGTGCCGGAGCCGTGAGTCACTGCCTGCGCTGGGTGGGGTTCCCTGGGCAGGTGAAACCGGGAGAACCTGCCTGCTCCTTGCCGGGCAGCTCGGCTTGGCTCAGCTCCCCTCCCTCGGTCAGGGCTCTCCGGAGGCTCCTTTCCAATCTCCTGCCTTGCCCTTGCCTTGGAAAAGCCGGGATCAGGCCCTCATCCCCCAGCCCAGGATGAGTTTCGCAGCGATGCCCAGCATACAGGAGAATGATCCGATGGGGTGGACCCCCCAAGCCGTGTTGGACGCTGTGGCAGCACCGAGGGAGCCAAATCCTTGGTGAAAGGGGTTTGGTGCAAATCCCTTGGCACTGCAAAACCCAGCAGAGCGATGGGAAGTTTTGCAGACCCCAAAGTACCAGGAGCTGCTGCCGTGCTCCCGGCCCCGGCGATGGGAGGACAATCCCAGATTTATCACTGCACCGAATGATCCCCTCCGCACTCCAGCTACTGAAACGCACGTCCTAGACCCAAATATCCCTATTTCAGACCCGGCTTTGTCCGAGCATGTGGGAAATCCTTGCAGGACATCTGCTTTCCACCCACCAACCCCTCCTTGGTGGGACGTACCGGTACCCCAACCTTGCGGCTTGATGTTCCCCCTCCTCTGCTTTACTCTGGAGTCCGATTATGAACGGTGTGACAGATCTGCAGCCCGGCCCGAGCACGGTGACATCCCGTGCCACCCTCTCAGCCATGCCTGGGGACCAGGTAGAGCCACTTTCTGCACCCACCCAGGGTGGGGGTACTCACGGGGGTGCTGAAAACCCAAGTCCTGGTTTCTCCAGCTGCAGTTCAGCTGCTGGGAGCAGAGACCGACGCTGCTTTCTGGGCTGTACCGGACAAAGACGGCGAAGAGGATGATGGTGAGGATTTGGAGGAGGAAGCACAGCCCGGAAAGCTGAAGCCTCGAGGCGACGGTGTGCTCAGGCATGTTGTGGGGCAAGCAAAACCCCTGAAATTGGGGACACACGAGGAAAGACGCGCAAAATCCTCCTGCCAGGGCGGCTGCCAGGTCCTGCCCTTGCCTCGGTGCCTCCCACGGGTGGAAGAGATGGCCGGGAGCGGGACAGCTTTGCCAACACGGAAACCCCGGGTTGGCCGCCCCGGCACGCCTCGGTACCTGGTTTTGCCACATCACGTGGCTCAGGTCACTGTGCCAGAGAAGTACATGGGGCTTTTGGTGCCAGCATCGGTCTCGGCTCAGTGCGAGAGGGTCGGGGTGGGATTTGGAGTGCGGGGGGAGCCGTGGCTAGGGGATGCCCGAGGTTTCAGCCTTTCTGGAGGTTTGGCACAGGAGAAATGTGATGGTTTTGGGGAGATGGGGTCAGACAGAGGAGATGGAGGGCGGTGCAGCCTGTGCAGTGGGACTGACCCGTTGCAGAGGTGCTGAGGTCCGGCAAGCTCAGCAAAGCCGGGTTTAAATGCCCTGGTTGGTAGGGAAAATGATGGTTCGGGGGGCTTTGGCGAAGAGGGTACCTGTGGGGCTGCGTGG
>NW_009628653.1:13361-14882 GCF_000690535.1 Cariama cristata
AAAAACAAGGGCAGGGAGCGGAGTCAGAACCCACGCCAGGAGAGGCGGGGGGAAGCTGGAACACCAGATTTTCCTTTGCTTTTCTTTGGCTGCTTCTGCTTTTGCAGAAAGGTGTTTGTAATGCGCCGAGAACGGGTACAAATCCCAAAAAGGGAGAGGAAAAGAAAAGAAGCCGAGAAATAAAACACAGCGTTTGTTTGGGAAGGGACGTGGGTAACTCCTTTCCACAGCACCGGGGCCAAATTATGATCTCAGATATAAGCCGCATCGGGCTGGGGTCATGCCCTGACGCCGACGGGATGGGGAAGGGGAATGAGTCACTTTTGGAGGCCCCGGCGAGCGTCCTGCTTCGGGCTGTGGTTTTGTGAGAGCCGGGGTGGTGGTGGGGGCTGATTGCCTTCACTTGGGAAAAAGGCAAGAAACGACTCAGCTCCTTCGTGGTACCACGGAGCTGGAAAAAAGCATCCTCCGGCCAAGGAGCCCTCCCCGGGGCTACCAGGGTGGGGGGCATCAGGATCTGCTTTTGCAGCCGTGGGCATGGGAAATGTGATGGTGGGAGATCACGGGTGCTCTCTGAAGAGCCACGGACCCCCAAAATAACCGTGGGGAGATGTGGGAGAGGAGCGTGCCGAGCTACTGCGGTTTAGCCTTTCTCTGCGTGGGGGGAGCAAAGCTTTGGCCACCTTTTGTTTATTAAAAGGAGCCAAAGGACTGACCAGTTTGAGCTGGGAGAGCCTCGGCGGCTTCCAGTCCAGCCTGCTGGCATCGGAGTTAGGGCAGGTTCTGGCATTAACCCCTCCGTACCAGCAGCCAAATGTGAGGAGTGGGTCGGGGGCTGGTGCCGCTTCCCCCCCCCGGGGAGGTTTGTTTTCTGTGCCGTGCGTGCCACGGCGAAGCCAGGATCGCTGTGGCCTTTGGTGGCCGGGACAGATGCCGCTTGTCTTGTGTTTCCTTTGAGAAAAGCTTCCTCCACCCTTGGAGATGGACCCTGGGGGAGGGAGAAGATAAGGGAGCCCAGAACACAGCCTCATTGTGTGGCCGTGTTTTGCTCCCGGCAGCATCCCGGCTCCAAGGTGATGATGGGGAAGCCTCTCCGACGCCTTTTCGTAGGGCAGGATAAGGCTGGTGGGATGCACGACCGGTGGGACCCCCCGTCTTGCACAACCCAGGGGAGCTCCAAAGGATGGGAGCAGCATCTCCCCGTCACAGACTTGATTGGGAAGGGGGGAGGCACAAAATTAACCATCGCCCTGATGTCTACGGGAGCAGCGAGCACCGTCCCGGCGCTGGGGACCGATGCCAAGGGGAGGGTTTGCCGACCCAAGGGGCTGCTGGAGCCCTGTGCGGTGCTGGCATTTTCCCTGAATTCCCCGACGCTGCGGCCTGCAAAAGAAAGGGAGGTTTGTTAGCTGGGCGCGCTGTGTTTTGCCGAGCAGAACAATAAAGAGAAAGATGCTCACAATGGGAAATTGTGCTTCCTCCTCCCCGTGCGTTCCTCGGGGAGGTGTTGGATGGGGCGGG
>NW_009628654.1:0-233 GCF_000690535.1 Cariama cristata
AAGATGCGGTATCTCTCACCCCCAAGATGGGGTAACCCCGGCCACAAAACCTTGGGGTCGTCCCGTGCTCCGATCCTGAGGTTCCCAGAAGTTGGGGTGCGATTGCCCGGAATTTGGGGGTTCTCCTCTTCCAAATGTTGGGGTTCTCCTGCCCCAAATGTTGGGGTCCCCTGTCCCAGAAGCCAAGGTCCTCCTGCCCTAGAGATCACAGTCCTCCTGCCCTGGATGTTGGG
>NW_009628655.1:0-210 GCF_000690535.1 Cariama cristata
GGGGGGCTGAAGTGATGGAAAAGCTCCAAATCAGACCCGTGGCATCGCGTTTCCCCCCACCCCAAGCATCCGGAGCAGCAGCAGCTCCTTTCTCTGCTGTAAATAAACCGGGTGCCGGGAGCGATGCGAGGTGCCGAGCGCTCGGCTTGCACCCGTGTCCCCAGGAGGGGGTCCCAGGGGGACCCCAGGGCGCAAAGGGCAGCCACGCCA
>NW_009628655.1:278-570 GCF_000690535.1 Cariama cristata
CCAAAACCCCATGTTTTGAGCCCAGGGCCAGACATCACCCCCAAAGCTGCCCCAGCCGGGAGCGGGGAGCAGGCAGGGCCGGAGCGGGAACGCGGATGGAGCAGCGGGATGCCCAGCACAGCTCGGCTCTCCCACGTCCTCACGTCAACCCCGAGCCCGCATCTCCTCCCGTGCCCACCCTGGGGAAGAAGCCGGAGCCGCGCTGCCCTGGGACCCAGCTTTCCGCAGAGAGACGGGAGGCAGCGGAGATGCCGGGTCCGGAGCATCAGCGTGGGCCGGAGTCAGCAGCGGG
>NW_009628655.1:866-1230 GCF_000690535.1 Cariama cristata
CCAGCCTCTATAAATACACCTAAAGCAAATCCCATCAGTCCCGTCCCTCCGGGCGCCGCAGCCCTTGGGGACGGCCGCTGACCTGCAGCGGTGAACCGAGGGGGAACCAGCTTTGGCAGAAAAGTTCAGATTTTTCCACGGCTGCCAGCGACCAAAGTGCGGCCGGTGATGAGGCACAGCCCGGGCAGGGAGAGGGCTTGGCCCCCACCGCTCCTGGGGTGTGAACCATGAGCCCTGAGCCCAGCACCCGCCTTGGGAAGACCTTTGGATGGGTGGCGAGGGGTGGCACGGCATCGCGGCATCCTCCTGCGGCATCGCCAGGGGCTCACAGAGCAAAGCGGCAGCCGTGCCAGCATCACCGTTG
>NW_009628655.1:1279-1589 GCF_000690535.1 Cariama cristata
TGGTGGATAACCGCGGGGGTCGGATGCGGTTGGGGATGTCGCTGGGCTGAAACCCAACCGGCACAGGGCCGGACCGGGTACAGGAGGATTCGTTCTTTTCCAAGGAAGGACCGACTCGGGATGCACGGCTTCGTTCCCGGCTTTGGGGGGCTCCGGCGGCACGAGCCGGGCGTTTGGAGAGCTGGGAGGGAGCAGGTGAGCCAGGCCTGGCCGGTAACGGCCCAGAAATGCCTCCCTCCTCCTGGAAGGGCTCCAGCTCGCAGATAAAGGGCTGGAGCTGGATCGCATTCCTGTGGGAGAGGAACACCCA
>NW_009628656.1:0-11121 GCF_000690535.1 Cariama cristata
CTGCTGCTTCTCCTGTTTTCTCCCCTCTCTAGGCCACTGTAGTAGGTCTGCTGCTCAGAGTCCTGCGCCGAGAATGAATCAGGGAAGGAAGCAAACACAGCCCTTGGCTAAGGACAGTGGCTTTCTGAAGGGTTGTCTGAATTTTGTTCTCTCTCGGCTCTCAGGTATGTGCCTGGGTTTTTTTCCCTTTTTCTTCCTTGGGCTAAGCTGGGAATCGGTCTGCTCTAAGTGGCCAGTTTTCTTTCTGCCACGTTTAGCCAAGGTTGAGTCCGTAGTGGGGCACGTCTGGTTGCTCCTGCTCCGTTTTTATTTCTTTTCTTCTGGATGGCGAGTGCTGGCTCCCCTGGAGGATGTAAACATACATCCTGTTTTCCTGTTCTGAAACAGGTACTGCAGGTAAGTCCTTACTTGCTAAGGTGAGAGCTGAGCACTGAGACATTGGCAGCGATTCCTACTGGCATTTTGTATCACTGGAGGTTGTGCCGTATGCGGAATATAACTCAGAACTGAAGCACACGTGGCTTTTTCTCTCCTGTGTTTCTGTGATATTTGCAGTCTTCCTGAACTGAGAGAGAGTCATGAAAAGAAGGGCCAAACTTAAACCTAGAGAAGGTGGTACAGCTACATCAGAAGCACTACATGTGCTTGTTCTGATTTCCCTGCAGACACTCAACTCCAGAACTTACTTTCTGAATGTAACAAATTCTAATTTTTACCTGACTTAGAAAGAAGCGTGTTCTGGCTCACCTTCATGGAGGTCACTTGAGCTTGGCTTTACTTCTCAACCTTCTCTCTTTTTGGCTAAGAGCCTCATTATGTCCTTTGTACTTCTCTGTTGCTATAGGAGGAGTTTATCTGTACTGTTCTTATTTTTCCTCTGCTTAACAGCTCCTTGGTTTCCTAAAACTGCTTCCTATGAAGAACAGTGCAGTTGTTCATCCTTCTAGGTCCTTCCTCCATACTTGATTACCTGTTGAATTTTTTGTCCATGGTTTCAGGATATAGATGAGTGAATTGTTAAGGGATGCAGTTACTGTAAATAACCCACATTGTTATGACTGGAATGATGTTGTGTGTCATATTGATAATGGAAATCAGAAAGAGAAAGCTTCATTAGCTTTGGCAGAGCTAGAGAAGTTCTTGCCCTGTTTTGAGCTTTGCTTTCTACTCTGAGTTATAGGTGTCTAGGTTTGTGTCTGGAGCAACTTGGTGGGCAGGTGATGGTTCCCTTTAAGAAGTTCTTCCTTAAGGCAGCCAACTAACAGGGCAGTAGATTGGGTGTCAGGTAATTCACACTGTAGGCCCAGCTCTACCACTGATGTATGTTCAGTAGCTTATGCCTGTTTTCCATACTAATCTTGTCTGTTTCTGTGGTGGAAGGACATGAGTTCGTTTAGGACTGCCAAGTGTGCCTGCAACATGTTAATGGTTACCAAGTTGTCATTTAACAGTGTCACCACCGGTTCTGTTTTCTTGAATAATTATTCTCTTTTTAGGCTTCAAAAAGGTAAATATGTTTCCCATCCCTTTCTCTTTGCACAGCATACCTCTTTGAGTCACTGACATGAGAAGAAACTTCATAATTGTATGATATTTGGGTTGGCTTAATTCTCTGCTTATTATGGTCTTGTTGTGTAGCATTACATGCTTTGGCATTTATTTTGAATGCATGTCTGAAGCTCTGTGACTATGGAAATCTTGTGCCAAATTAGTGTATAAAGAATCTCTTCTTTTCCTGCTTTGGTCTGCAATGGCTGCTAATCCACTGCTGGGATTTTTTGGAAGAATTGGGAGGCCATGTATAGCCTCTTTCCGCTCAGACTTTGACAAATGTCTTGGAAGTACTGCAAGTGTGGTGGTTGCAATTGTCTCCTGTTTTTACATGGAAAGGGTTCATGGCTTTCTAAGCTACCTTGATCAACAAGCGTGTGGCTATATGACCACCATGGGCTATTCAGAGCTGTGGCAGTTATCTCTGAAACAAGCTCATCCCTTGCCTTGCATTTGTGTAGCGTTAGTATTGGTTGCTTGCAGAGACCAGTCTTGGTTGTCTATGGTTTTGCTGAAGCTGAAGGCTTTCTCCAACTTGATAATTAAACTCTCCTAGGTCACGTTGCCCCTGCCTGCCTGTTCCCATCAAATCTATTTGCCTTGCTCATCATCCCTGATACAGAACTGCTCCTGGGCTTTGGCAGAGTTCAGGGTCATGCTGAATGTGACCATACCACTTGCGACAGCACTGATCATGCCTTTTCATTTTGAGTTGCTGTTTTCCAGTGATCCGGGAATCGAACGCAAAGTCCTGTAAGCAGACTGTTTGAGTCTTAGTTGTTTTTCAAGGATTCTGTTTCATGGCTTGTCAAGGGCATTTATGGAGGGGCCAGGGTGTTGTACTACAGTGTGTTCAGAGGGGGACCAATGCAACTTTCAGTACACTCTCAATAGAAGCTCTGATTGGAGAGAGACTTACAGAATTTAGATACTTCTGCTCCTTGTGTAATGAGAGCTGTAGTGGTGTTTAAAATTTCTGAGAATACGGAACAAGTCTTCTAGCATTTAGACTGGCTGTATGTGGAAAATGGCAGCAGTGAAGTTACGTTTGTGCTAGCAGGACAGTAAATGGCTTGATCTTAGACCTCGATCCACATTCCTTGACGTGACCCTAAGGAATGCAAAGATGCATGTTGGATCATGGGTTGATACTTTCTTTTTTTCCTACCCCCTCACCCCCATGACTAGTATGGGCCAGGCTGTGGAGAACAGAACTTGGCGCTAGGATATGTGAGCTTTGTTCCTGGCTCTGCCACCGATTCGTGTATAACTATGGCTCCATTTCCCAGCTGTAAAGTGTTCTTGCATTCTTTAAAGTACTCAGCTATCCAGAGCTGAAAGATAACATCTGTACTTCTAAAAGGTACAGACTCGTAAGTGAATTGATGCATGTGCTGACCCTCAAACCTTTGCTAAGTACCAGGGAGGAAAGCAACAGCTAGCGACTCAATTCATTCTGCTCCCACGCAGCTGACATCTTTCTAGCCAAAGGCATGTCAGGATAGATTAGACTTAAACTTTTTGATCTGCTCTCAGAGCACAGAAAGTGCAAGTTCCAGGCTGAAAACTGACAGGAGTGCAGTGTTGACCGTTCTGAAAGCCTGAAAGGGAATCTGAAGGTTGGTAGGATGAGCTATCAAGGCTCATCAGAGATTCAGCAGGTTTTATGCTTCAGCTTGCTCTATGCCAGAGTCTGAAGTAGCTACTTTTCATTTTGAAAAGTTGGAGGAAGTTGTATTCCTAACTCGGATGATTTGTAATCCTGTTGTATCACCACTGCTGAGGGTAGTGGAATCAGAATGCCTATGAACAGCCTTCTCACAGAACCACAGTAGTGTGTTTTCTCCAACCCCCTCTGCAACCACATGTCTACCAGCAGGACTTCAGTGTTAATTCCTTTTGATTCCCTCCCGCCGGTAACGTTAGTTTTCTGATTTTTGAATGACTTGTGGGGAAACTTACTGACTTTCTGGACAGACAAGGCAATTGTGTAAACAGATTGGAAGATTATGAACTTGTAAGTGATTTAACCCAGATTTTCATGGTAAATAGGAGTTTATAGCTAGTGTGAGAGAGATGTGGACCTGAGCTTTACCTAAGGCTCAACACCGTCAGCTGTGGGCCAGATGGTCTTGCAGCTGAGAAATATGTTAGAGCAATGTCTAAGAGCACAGTTGAAATCTGCTGCCAAGATAGATTTCTCACTGTTGGAATATGTTTCTGTGTGATCCTTCATTTCTAGGTGATTGAAAGTAGGTCCGGAAGGGATTTTGATAAGGCCACTTAGTCCATCCTTTTCCACAAGGCATGATAAACTACACTGAAACCGTTTCTGATTGGTATGTTAAGTAATGGAGATTTTCTATCTTCCCTGGATGAGTTGTATTTGACTTTATTAAACTAATCTTCTTTTTATATTGTGACTTTTGTCAGTGTTCTGAATGGGCACAAAAAGACCTGCTAGCCAGTGCAAGGGATGCCAGGTGATTGACCATTGACCCCTTAATGCTAATGGCCAGAAAAATGATGGTGATTCTTGGCAGGAGAGAGGAGGGGAGTCACTCAATGCAATGCTAGCGAGTTTTTGTTTGTTCTCCTTATGTCACAGGGATCTCCCATGGAGGGTATGGGAAAGTTAAAATGCCATTCTCCCGTTTTTTTTTGTGTAAAGTGAAAAAGACCTTAATTCAAACTTAGCAAATAATTACTTTTTTTTTAAAAAAAAAACCAAGCATCACCTGGTGGTTGTGTGTGGTTTTGGGCAGGGATGTGTGTGGGTTTTTACTGTAATGCAATGTAAATTTAACTCTGAAATCTGCTATTGAGGAAAAAGTGAGTTCTCGTCAGTCCGAGCTACTGAGCTTTTCAAGGCTCGAGGCAGCAATCTGCAAACTGTCAGGTCCAATTAAAGCAAATGGCTGGAGCTGTTTTTCTCCCTCCCGGAGAGAACACAGTTCATCAAAAGCCAGAAGGAAACTTCATCGGGCTCATGAACAATTATCTTGTGGGATGTAATAAGAGAGATCCACTAGATGCCCAGTGTGAACTTTCACTTATAATCACTCTTAATTCTCCAGTGGGCAGATGAGCACTGATCTCACCAATTTAAAGCCTGAAGTTTTTGCGTTCACTAGAAGCTGGTAGAGGGAACTTGTTCTTTTGTAGGGTTTGACTGACGTTGACTTGTAGATCTGAATTTTGAACATCCCTGACCTGGCAAAAGATACTCTACCTTTCTCTGTGTTGTAGGTTAACCCTGGTAGGCAGCTAAGCACCACACAGCTGCTTCCTCACTTCCAACCCAGTGGGATAGGGAAGAGAACTGGAAGGGTAAAATTGAGAAAGCAGGACTTCCATCAGGTGTAATAGTTGCTTGGGAAGGCAAACACCACTACTCCAAATGTCCCCCCTTCCTATTTCTTTCCCCCAGCTTTTATTGCTGAGCACAATGTCATATCAGATATCCCTTTGGTCAGTTGGGGTCAGCTGTCTTGGCTGTGTTCCCTCCCAAATTCTTGTGCACCCCCAGCCTCTCGTTGGCAGGGCAGTGTGAGGCTTTGATACTGTGTAAGCACTGTTCAGCAATAGCTTAAAACATCCCTGGTCACAAATCCAAAACAGAGCACCATACAAGCTACTACGAAGAAAATTAACTCTCCCAGTCAAAACCAGTACACTGTGGTATACCAGAACTTCTGTATTGGAAGCCTGTGACAAGTGTTTATTTTTGGCTTACTGGTGGTGTTTCCCAAAGGTTGTGTTTGCATTTGTATGGTTTAAAGCAAATATTGACCTACTGTGCAATCCAGTTTATTTCATGGGTCTAACGCACTAGTTAGCATGGAGCTGATTCATTAAACATACTGTGCTATATCTTTGCTCCTGGTAGATAGTATGGCCGATACTGTCATTTTCTGTTTAATTTGTTTTGTTATTTGTCGCTGACAAAAATCCCTTTTTGGTCCATAGAACTTGGTGACTAAACCAGTTTGGATTGAGGCTATGCAGATGAGTGCTTGGTTTTTGGAGCAGGTTCACTTTTCTGTGTCTGTTGTCATCAGGTGGGTTGAAGTTTGAGTAAAGTGAGAATTGAACGTTCAAGGCCAACTCAGTTCTGATTTGATAGCTTTAGAAGCCTACAAGCTTTTCCTGTGTGCCTTCACACCCCATTGGAAGAAGATCTCTGGGTATATTTCTTGAGACTTCAGCCATGTTGAAGCTGTGGTTTTTTGAATCGCATCTGTGATCAAAATTAAGGAGAGATGTCTTCTATCTGAGACTTCAGTTGTGGTGGTCCTGCATCTGAAAGTAGGCAGTACTTTTTATCGTTTAGCCTCAAAAGTATGGAGGACTTCACAATGTTCAGGTATAAAATCGAAGGACTCCTGGCCCAAATGTTTGTAGTTAAAACCAAGACATATACATTTTGTGCCAAGGAAAATGGAAGATAACCCTACAGGGTTTTTTAAATACCGTCTCGCCTTTTGGAAGCATATGGGATGCTGACCTTCTTGGGCTGTGGAGCCATTTTTATTCCTGGTGCATCCTCCTTGCAGTCCAGATGATAGTCCCGTATATGCAAACTGTTAAACACAGAGGTGCTGCCTTTTCCCCTAATGGCCAAGCAGTGGTGCCTGTGCATTTCATTTTCTTGTTTGCCATGATGTGTTTTCTTCCTCTGGTGATGTCTTTTACAGTATGAAGGCAAAATGGCCTCGAGACTGACACACTCTGCTGGGTTTATTGTAATCTGGTGCTTCTGACTCTGCCATGGACAGTCTCAGAAGAATCACCGAGTGTTCCTCTGTCACAATTCTAAATGAGGATCTTGGCTTTTGTCCAGTTATCTCTTGTGCTCTTCCTTAGCTAAGCAGAGCCCACCTCTGACTGTGTTTCATGCAGCGGCTGGCTCGGTTGGCTTTTGTGTCCACTGAAGCTATTTGGTACTGCCGTACTCGCACAGGATGAACCTGAAAATGTAAGATGTGTAACTTCTCTATAACTTTTTCCATCTTTAGGATCTATTCTGAGATTGTTTGCCATTTTTTAGGAAACCGGAACGCTAAGGTCAAGCTTCTCGGAAGCGTTTGCACAAAACTACTCTTATTGAGTATTAATAAACTTGCTGGTGCTTCTTTTAGGCCAGCATCCTTTAACAAGGTGAAAGAACAGATAGTCAGCCAGCATGATAACCACTGAAAGTGTCGCTTCTACAACTTGACAGGGAAGGCAATGTTCCCCTCTCACCATAACAACTCAGTGCTAGAGTACAGGCAGTGTAAATTCAAAGTAAGATTCAGTTTAGGCAAAACAGATCAATGGGCTGGCATTTGTAAAGGACAAGTCTTGATTGTAGAGATAAAATGCACTCAATGGGACTGTCTTTAAGCATAGCGTCTGGCTAGTTATTTTTAGCGTTTCTTCACTGTCTCCCAATATTTCAGGACGTGTGCCTGCTTTTATACAGTGAAGCTGAAATGACAAGATATTAATCCCTGAGCAAAGGCGTATTAATCACCTGCTTTATTCTGTTTATGTAATACAGTTAAATATACTTTGAGAGCGGGTGAGGTATGGGGCATGGAAATGGTTTAACCTCATGCAGACTTTTCTTGATTGATTGGTTTTAAAAGTGGCAGCTACCACATTTCTGATTTTTTTTGTGCTGAGAGTAATTTGTCAGTAGAATGGCTTCATTTATTTGCTATTGATATTTAAGCCGCAGAAGTAATCTGCTTTTCTCTCCCACTCTGTGCCACTGATGCCATTTCACAAAATTTAAACTAAACAGAACTCCTGACCGCACAAGGAAAAGTGAAGCAAAGTATCATTGAGACCTTGTGGCTTTGCAGTGGAACATTAAACTATTCCCTTCAGCCAATTCTGCAAATCCTTTTGGTGGACTGAGTGGGGTGGAATTTCATGGGTTTAGTCTAATTTGTAGCGGTTAAGTTTGTCACATAGTGGCTGAAATAGTGTCAGTCTTCTACCTTACAAGATCTGCTAGTGCTGGGAACTAAGAGTTTGTGTCTGTGCTGTCGTTGCTGTGGATTTGCAATGTGGCTGGGCTCTCTAGCTGCCTTTGTTAGCCAGAAAAGATCAAGCCTTGGAAACTGCCCTTTCCAAAATGGAGAGTGGGGCCTTACTAGACTTTTAGTCTCAGTGCCGAAACAAGACCTGATCTGATAGTGCTGCTGTCTGTATGAACAAGGGCTGTGGAATGAGATCTGGGAAACAATAAACAACTAAATGAGCCTGACTGCATGTTTTTCCACACCAAGAAGCTGGACTTGGACTAGTGCTGTGTTATGATGTAGAGTTAAAACCCAGTGTTTGTGAATTAATAATTTATTGAAAAAAATATTTTGAAAGCAAAAAATCTGTATTATGTGTTAAAATTCAGTATTAGCTCTTATACTAGAGTTACTTTTCTTGTTTAGTAGGGTTTTATGTTTAGGTAATAGAAGGCACTATTACCCAGGAGATTCTTGAAAGAGGCCTGCTAAGAACGCGAGGGTTTTGTTTGAGTAGTGGGGAAGCTAGTTGAAAGTAAGAGACTACCCGAGTTGAGGAGTAGATGACAAACTCTGTTCTGAAGAAATGGGAGAGAATTACAATATATATTTCCCTGGGAGGACTTTCGGGCCCAACACAAATGGACTGCGTAGAAAGCCAGAGTAGACGAGGAGAGAGACTTGCAAGTGGTAGAGCTGAGTATTAAACTAGTGTAAATTGGAATTGAGATAATAAAATGCCAAGGGATAGGCAAAAGTCTCCAGATAGGGCCTCTACTAGAAACTGGATATTGAGTGCACAGAGTTCAGGTGGGGTGGGAGCCAGGGTGGGCATCTTCTGGGTTTGAAACTGCCGAAGGCAGCAGGCCTGGGGCACCGCAGCCAGCTGGCAGCAGTAAGGGCTGATGGCTCCTAGCCTCACCTGGGAGCCAGGAGGGGACAAAAGCTACAAGGTGGTCTTCATATGATGGTAAGTCAAAAAGGATTATTTAGTGTGTGTTTTGCTGGTTTTCTGGTCTGCATTCATTTAATAGTGAATATAGTTGTGGGAATTGTGTGTATCCTTGAGAGAAATCACACTGCATCCTGTTAGCGAGAGCACATGCGGGTGTCTGCTGCTGTGCTGTCCTGGGGTCTTGCTGTTTGCTGAGGAGAAAGAAGAGTGAGGGGTAAGTCTGAATTTGAGTTTATTGGCATGGATGCTAGCTTTGGTAATTAACTTAGCAGCTTTGAGCCTTGGTCAGAGGTATTTGATCCTAGTTGTTGTCTGTCATTAAAGAATACAAACGTATTTATTTCTGTTTTGCAGGTAGGGAAACTGAGGTAGGGAACAATACCTAATTGTGTAGATAAGTGTTGGTCAGGCATTAAGCTGTTGAACTTGTGCTGGTTTCACAAAAACACTGCTTGTGTCAGGAAAGGGGGAAAACCCTGTCAAGCCTGATTTTTGTAGGGCAAATGTAGTGTAGTGTAGAAAGCAGTATTGCTAAAAACAGCTGCATAAAGTTCTTAAACCGATGTGAGCTGACTTAATATAGCCATTACACCTAACTTGTTTGGATCTCTGTTGATGTTCCTAGTGCGAGGATATGTAAAAGTAAATCTTGAAACTTTATGGTAGTGGTAGTTGATCAATAAATGTTTAATGGCTTGATAGGACTTTTTTTAATGGCACTGTGTTCCTGAAGTTCCCTTGGAAGCAAGCAGTTAAAATGTGGCATGTGTGCGTATGGTGAGGGCTTAAAATAAAATACTTGGAGTCACTAGAAACCACTTTGGCAGCCTAGTAATACCGAATGGTTGAAGAAAGTGCTCCTGACTGAGTCAGGTGCCTCTCTGCTGCCTGTTTTAGCTGGGAACTGATCCTCTTGACCCCTGACTTGAACTGCAGACCTTTGCTCTTGTGTAGAATCCCACTGCAATGAACAAGGAGGCTAGCAGGACCACCACCAGCATCCTTTGGCATCTTCTTGTTGAACTGTCTCCTGAAGAATGAGCAACAGCGTTCTGGTTGCTTGCCTGTGCTGCAGTGAAATTGTTGTGGGTTTCTGCTGTTACAGGCGGTGTTGGTGATGTGTTCTGGTCCAGGCTGTCTGTGCTAGACGTCTGCGAACATTTTGTGAGGTTTGCTCAGTCTGCATTGGGATCAAGGAAGGATAAAGCAAGTGACGTTTGTCTTGACAGAGCTCGTTGGCTTGCAGTTATTTTGCTGTTGTCAAGTGAATAGTGTCTTTATGCACAGTATCCTAGCTCTGCTTGGTATTTTCACCTCTTCCCTGAGAGAGATGAGTTGAGGATCAAATACTGAAGCACAATTCCACTCATTTGCTAAGAAAATTCACAGCTGAAATGTCCCTGGCATCTCTTGTTCTGCCTGTTAAGTCCTTGTCAGCACTGATCCAAAAGGATCGTTGTCCATTTCGGTGATCCCTGTAAGTGTGTGCATTCATTCCACCTGGTTACTGCCAATTGCAGCTATTGATTGGTGTGGCTCTGTTAGTTACACTGTGTTTTCCTAATCCTTTCAGTGCTTTCTGTTGCTTTCCAATGGAAAAATCTCACCAATGTTAATTTACCGTGCTTATTACTTCTTCTGCCTTCCCTGTTTCACAGAGAATGAAGGACTATAGAGACTATATCTGCTGCAAGTTAATGTAATAAACTCAGGCTTGCGTGTAGTTCTTGTGCTGTTTATTCACTATTTGTATGAGGGGAACTTGGGGCGGGGGTTCTCAGAAGGCAGGCTGTAAAACTCTTTAGATCCTCTTCTAATTAAAATAAGCTTCTTTACCCACCTCCGAGTTGTGCTGAGGATGCCAAAGCTTAGTTTTCTTACTCATTGCGTTGTATATCATGTGCAAAAGGTCATGTGGAAGAATGGGTTTATAGCTCCATAGTAGTGTCATGGAGGCAGTGTGAACACAATACGTGTTGAATAAACAAATACTGAGTTTCAAGAAGTGTTGATCTGCCCATTTTTGTCAGGCAGAGGACGGAGTGTTTTCTCCTCTTAGTAACGTTACGTATTTTCTGTCCCTGGATGGGAATGTATGCAGGAAATCTTGACTCCCCTAACAATTGCCCAGACCACCCAGGATTCACCACGGTGAAGATTTTGCCCTCAGCTGGCACTCTTTAGCCCTGTTCCAGTGTACCCCGTTGATGTCGGAGGCCCAGCACTTGCATTCGGAGCATGCACAGGAATGAGAGCCTTAAGAGGATGCAAAACATTACTGAGGGAATCGCATGTGGTCTGGTGCTGTGGCCGTGGATGTCTGGGCAGGGTTCATGGCTTTTAAAATAGCGATGCTGACTGTGACCTCGACATGTCTGCCTCCAGCGGGCTGGGGGGTAGAGCTGGGAGTCTCTTGTGCTGTTCGGGGGGAACAAGGTGTCTCCTCGCTCACTATCGGCCTGATGCAGATGGCTGCAAGGGGCAGGTTCTGGCCCTGGGTGCCTGCCTCGGCTCTCGGAAGGAGACATGGCTTTTTATCTCAGCTCAGGGTTGTGGAAATAGGCCGGGCCGGCACCTCCGGGCCAGGCCAGCCTGAGCTGC
>NW_009628657.1:0-783 GCF_000690535.1 Cariama cristata
TTTGGCTCCAGACCCACCACCCAGAGGGATTACTGCTCCCTCCCTTGGCAGGGTCTTCTGCAGCCGTGCGGAAAATGCATGGCAAGGGTATGCAGGGAGAGAAGGGGACACAGCAAGAGACAAGAGAAGCCTGCAGATTTCATATTAAGTGTTTGTGTTGCATGGGGCTGGGGGAGGTTGGGGACAGAATGGTTGTTTGGAGGATTGCACACCCCAGCCTGCCTCATGGGGGGGATGAGAAGGGGCATGGAACTGAAACGGGCTTGGACAGGATGAGAAAGCCCTTTGGTGCAAAACCAGCTATTCAGTACTTCCCTGTTGCATGACCTATAGCCATGCAATTTGATTTTCCAGAAAAATCACAGCAAGTAACAGCTCCTCTCTCTGCTCTCCAGTTATCTAGGGTCCACATCTGCGGCAGGAGATCATTCAAGAGCGAACGTGAGACCTTCCTGTCCATACTGCTCAAGGTCTGCAAACGAGCCAGCTGTGAGCACCCCTGAGCACTGCCGTGGAACAGAGGAGCCACGTTTGGTAGTGCTAAGCCTAAAACTATCTTAAATAAATCCCTCCTGGACCAGTCCTTTCCATTTACATCACCATCCACCTGGGCAGCATGACGTACTACTATAAAGCTGATAATTATGTTTTCACAGAGATTAGATGTTAAATGTTTTCCGATTGTATTTAGGGCTCAAACACTCCAGTTCAGCATAGAAAGAAAAATATTCCTATTTTCCCCCAGAAAAAAAAAAAAAAAGGTAGTCTCTGTTGAATAGAAAG
>NW_009628657.1:814-6756 GCF_000690535.1 Cariama cristata
CCCCCCCCCCCCAAATTCTCAGTGGTTTAAGACCAAGAACATCCAGATTTCAGGCCTGTACCAATAAGAGATTCTCAAATCTAAACTCAGAAGTTTCCCCTTTAAATACCTCTAAAAGAAAGGAAAGAGGTCCTATTAGTATTACTCCTAGAGCTGAAAGACCTTCAGGTATCACATCCTGGAATTATTCAGTTGCTCTGTGCTGAAAGAGCAATTTCAGAATACTTGCAGAGGTGGGTATTTAAACATTAATTAGTAAGCTTCTCTCTCACTCCCAGACCTGCAAAAGTATATTCTGCACAACTGGAATCCGAGCTCAGCTTACAGAAGAATAATTGAAGCCCTTTGAGGATTTTTTCTTCTTAAAACAAAGACACTGCTCATTCTCACACCAGCATCCACATACCATCCCAAAGCAGCCTGCTCACACAACACCGACAGCACACAAAAGCCTTGTACTCACCCAGCTGCCGGGACAAGAACGAGACCAGCATCCAGGGGAAAACCAACATAATCCTGCGCTGTTAGAGACAGAAAAAAGTACCAAACTTTTGCAGCACTCTCCTCTTGGAGACAGAAACAGCTCAACTCTGATGCCACCCAGCCCCAAGAAGCCCTGGGTGGGGGCCAGGTCAGCTCCTCATCATCCCCTGCAGCTGCTGGCAATCAGTTAATCTGTGCCTACCTAGGCAGCTGCAGCTGAGCCGCATCTCACCCTGCACGCTCCCAGGGCACATCCCCCATGCCAGACAGACCTGATGGAGCATCACCCATCGCATCTCCCTTTGGGGGGTATCTCATGGAAACCTCAGTGCACCTGAGGAGCTTGGCACAGTGTTCTAGTGGTCACAGCACCGGGGTTTTGGCTCTTCTAAGGCATTGTGACAGCTCAGACCTTTCTATTCTGACAAATGTTAACATTTCAAGATTTTCTTCAACTCAGAATCAATTGCTAAAATATTGTATTCTTAACATGTTAAAGTGTTTAGGATTTTAAGCACTCTAACTTTTTTCTTTGTACCAGGAAGAATATGTAGTACTCGAACATACACTACAACAAAAAAGTTGAAGAAGGCTATCACTTGCCAAGACTTGCCTACGCAGATGTGCAAAGTACAAGTGTTCACTTAGATTGGTAAACACACTAAAACTTGGTAAGTGCCACTGATGTAACTTAAACAGTGCAACAAAATGCTCAGCTGTAACTCAAATTCAGCAGCACAGCTCAATGCATGCCACTGCTTCTGAAGCAAAAAACTCAAAATACCCATTCTGTCTCATGCTACAGCAGCTTCCCATTCTTGTTGCTCCCACCCAATCTTCCCATTTTCAATTGCTGCAGGAGAAATAATTTGCAAGGCAGGCTGTGATGCTGATCAGTTATTTCTAAGAATTAGCCTGGAATCTTGGCATTCTTCATCTCCTCCACAGGACAGAAGGCACCTCATGAATATTATTTATTCCCTCTTAAACAATTTTCTTTCAATCCTTCCAGTTTTTTTCCAGTAAATGGGAGACTATAATGCACGTGGAAAAAATAAGATAAGAATCTGCTAGAATCAAACTTCTTTAGTGCTGCTAGTTTAGAACAAAAATGTATAAAGGGTACATTGTAATTCACATCAGATGGAAATTGTGCTGACTTTTAAAAACATAAAACCAAAGTGGCACTGAGTCCTTCCCTTCCCTTGATCTGCTTTCAGTCACCCACAGACAATAGTTCATTTGTGAGAAACACAAGTACAGTAATACTGTATACAATATTCATTATTAAAATTATGTAATTTGCAGACAATATCAGCATAAGCAGGGTCAGTTCTTATCTGAAAAACAGTACTGAATGAAGTCTTTAAGAAGACATCCTTTTTTCGAGGACCAAACGATTAAGCAGCACAAACTCTTTCTGTTTGTCTGGGAATCTCTTCCTCTGGAAATACTGGGACCAGTGCAAACTGGTTTACACTGCTGCCTGCCTCCTGACCTAAATCTAACTGAAGGGCCCGGGTGGTGCCTGAAATGCTCTTCCCTTCTCCAAGTTATAAAAACAAAACGAAAGGAGATGTTGAAAGCAGCCTACTGAAACCATCTAGCCACCTTTGCTAATGGGCCACTTTCTACCTTTCAGCAAGGGAATGCTATTACGTTCCTTAATCCACCTGCAAATCGATGATGATTTTAACTTGCTTTCAGCAACAAGATATGTGTGCATGGACTGTGCTATCTGACGAGCCAGCCACCCGTACATGATTGATCAGCATCCTACCTCGGGTGTGTCAGAACCACAATATGATAAATTCTCTTCGTCATGCTTCAGCTTTTGCTGGTTGTTAACACAAAACAGGTGTAAAGCAAATGAATAAAAAATACCAGCCGTCATGGCAGATATTGGAGAAGAGGACCGTGAACAAAGGGCTAGCAGAAAGGATCCCTAGAGACCAGCCTTCAGCAGAAAAGACTGTCTGAAACACCCTTCCCTGTCTCCAGCAGACAGTCAATCACAGGATAATCCACTCCAATTGTTTCACATTAAACTGTTAGTTATACTTAGAGCTGTGTTTCATTAGTCTTTAACGAGTTACAAGAAAACTGTTCAGGATAAACTTTGGTACCCAACTGGTACCAAAGTAGGATATGTGCTTTTGAAAATGCTAGATTTCATGTCTTCATTTTTAGGCTCCTGATTAGCTTTCGAAAACTTGATCTGCAGAGAGACCAACCAAAATCAGAGTTTTTTGGTTTATGGTATGTACCACCGATCCAGCTTATACTGTCTACGCAGCCCACTAAGACAGAGAAATTATTGTGTCTCCACTCGAGCTGGCAATCAAAACTCAAGAGTTTTAACTGACTGTGTCACTACCGCAACCGGTAAATGTCGCCGAGGTACCTTTTGCTGACAGTCGGCTCTGGAGTTTCTGGTGCCCTCTGAATTAGCAGAATCTGAGCATTATAACCGCTTCTCCCGTAAATCTGGTTCAGTGTAGAACTGAACTGAAGTCCACCGAGGCTGACAGGAGCCCCTGCTTCACCGAGTTTGGGAACAAATACTCTGAGTTCTCTGAAATAGTGAAGTCTATTGTACACTTGATCCTGCCTTTAGTTTCCCTTTTTCATGCCTGATCCATGACCTATGCTCTGTTCTGAACATGAGAGCCTATCTGCAGCCACATCTTTCCCATTTTGGCTCTCAGGCCTTTGTATAAAATGTTTTCAAATACAGTCCACATGTTTTTTAATATACCAAACTTGAATTTCATTTTATGGAACCCAAGCAACTGTGTTTGGTAATTTCTTTTCCCTTAGATCTAGCCATCTGATTTTTTGGTTTTTTAATACCAGCCATGTACTTATTGTACTCTAATTTTCTGATGTGGCCTCACTTCAAGTTTTGACATTTTGCTGAAAAGTTTCAACAGCAATTAGTCAAAACATGATGACGTTTTGGTTTTCAGTTTAATCCATACCAGAGCGTAGACCAAAGCAGTTTCCTTCCAGTGATCACAGACTTTCTAATTACACTCACTAATCACAGGAGTAGTAAGAGCTTTTTCGGTGGAGGAGTGCCTCTCTGAGTTCACGCTCCAGCCTAATGAACATGATTTGATGCTCCTTCACACTAAGTGACAGTTTCCACATCAGTAGCCGGGCACGAGGCAGGGCTCCCGTGAGAAGCCTTGGCTCCGGTTCACAGTCCTCGCTGACTCTCCCCCCACTGCATGTAGGCTCCTCTGTTTCCCCTAGAATCAGCTTTGATGATCTCCCAACACTTTCTGATTTAACCTTTTGCTACTTTTAAAAAATATGCTGACTGTAACCAATTGAATTAACTTACCCAGAGTTAGGCAGCACTGTTTCCAGTGGTTATGGCACAAGACTGGGAGACCAGAAACAGACCAGTGCTATAGGGCTGTATCTCAAATCCCATAACTGAAGAAAAAGTAGAATACTTAACCCTACCCTTAACTAGTTTTGAGTTAACTCTGGGTCCTGGGCTGTTCCAGCCCTCCCAGTGCAGAGAGCGAGCGCACCTCTCTTGTTCGTTCCTCGTGCCCCTCCAAACTGGAAAGTAAATGTTGTCCCTAGGAGACAATTGCTTTTAGTGGACTAAGGGAATCCAGATCTTCATCACTACACACTTCTACATCCAAAGTCTGTCATACATTCCAAGTTTCCAATAGCAAAATTGATCTGTGTTGTTGCTCCAGAAACAACTGCATTAATGTACAGGTGGTAAGTGGGTTTGCACCTGCATCTCCAGAGGTGTGCTGGAACATCTTCTATTTAAAACATCAACCAGGATTCATAGCAGTATTTTGTGTAAAGGGATATATGTGGACAAACAATTTTGACTACATATTCAGAGAAAAAAGAATTTGAATACACAAAAAACCTCAAAGTTTCCACAGAGAAAAAGAAACACTATGAAGCCTATTGGATTATTTATCTCATAATATTATTAGAATTTTCACAAATATTACCACCACAGCAGCAAGTAGTTACTTGGCCTTCCTTAGTTTAACATAAAATTGTGTCAAATGTTATCAGTAAAAGTAAAACAATACCACTTAGCTGCTTTAACATCTGAAATAAACATTTTCGGAGTATGACATTTTTCTTGTCAATCTGGTAGACAAAGAGCTACTGGAGAGAGTCCAGCGCAGGGCATCAACGATGATGAGGGAACTGGAGCATCTCCCTGATGAGGAAAGGCTGAGGGAACTGGATCTGTCCAGCCTGGAGAAGAGCAGACTGAGAGGGGATCTCATCAATGCTTATCAATACCTTAAGGGTGGGTGTCACAAGGATGAGGCCAGACTCTTTGCAGTGGTGCCCAGCGACAGGTTAAGGGACAACGGGCACAAACTGAAACTCGGGAAGTTCCATCTGAACATGAGGAAGAACTTCTGAACTGTGAGGGTGGCAGAGCACTGGCACAGGCTGCCCAGAGAAGTGGTGGAGTCTCCTTCTCTGGAGATAGGCAAAACCCTCCTGGATGCGATCCTGTGCAACTTGGTGTAGGTGACCCTGCTTTGGCAGGGGGGTTGGACTGGGTGATCTCCAGAGGTCCCTGCCAGCCCTGACCATTCTGGGATTCTGTGGTGAGCTAATAGACCATTAAATACTAAATATTAGAGAGCAGGAAAATGTATCTCACACATATACACAGCGGCAGCACCCTTGAAGAAGGATGGTTGTTTCACACTGACTGCAACGTGAGTACATGGCACAAGCTAGCACCCTAAAAATAGCTGTATTGACTCTCATGACACCATTTTGTCTCCTAAGTCACCTAGGAGCTTATTAAAATCTTAACCCAGTTCCAAACTTGTCTGAATCATAAGAAAGTTCTGAGCTAAAACCAAATTGTACATCCTGAACCTCTTTTACAACTGCCTGTCAAGAACGATCTTTGCCAACAAGTAGGAAGCAAAGGAGAGAGAAACATTTAAAACACAGCATAAAATGCACCACAGGGAAGCATGCAAAAGCATTGCCATTACCACGCAGATATCTCAGACTTGGTCTCAAACTCAATACCATTATCATAAAAGGCCTCTGAGTTTAAAAATCCCTATAGCTGCAATTCGACTCCTAAATACAGGAAATATTGTTTGTGTAACGCTGTTCATATTCTCCCATTTTGCAAATACTGCATCTGTACTGGACATACACAAATACTCCAGACGCAACTGCCACTATCCACACAAAACCTAGAGCAAGCCAGATTTCCAGGAACAGGGACATCAGCCCAGTCGAGCCCCTGCAGGGTCCATTCATTGTGTTCCTCACACCAGGGTAAGACCAGCAGGAGATGGCAGCCCGCAGTGCCAGCATTGTGTCACCCAGGGATGGCGGAGCTTGCAAAGCCCCTGACCAGACAATTTTCCAGATGCTCTGTGCTATCAGCCAGCCGCAGGCATGATGCCCGGGCCAAATACGTC
>NW_009628657.1:6787-7913 GCF_000690535.1 Cariama cristata
TGCCAGGGCCAAATACGTAATACAAGGCAATAGGAACCGTGACAACAGCAAGACAAGATGGTGTGAGACAGCAAGCTCACCCACTTAGCTAACAATGATACAAATCAAGAGCAATTCCATAAAATTACAGAACTTCTCTCCCCTCTACATTTACACACAAATGGTAACTAACTACCTTTAAAAATAAGCAGGCCTGATATGGTTTGCATCCCCTAGGTTGCAGCAGGTTTACCCACGCTAACGTCCAGAAAGCATCCCTAAAAGAAAGAAGTCTGTAAATGATGGCCAGTGAGGTGGGCTAAAGTTCATGTCTTTCAAAAAGACTGAAAGTAGGAAAAGGATGCCTCTGGAATTCAGGCTCTGTAACATAATCACCTGTCTGAAAATGAGGATGCATATGTATACACACACACATATATATATGCTTTTTAACCAGTTATGAAGTGTAAGGACTAGCTCAGCTCTCGCTGAAGCCAAGAATTATGGACCACATGTTGCAGCAGCAAAGCTCCTTGAGGGCATGGTAGGGACTGGAAAGTTCTGCTAGAGAAACTTTCACCCGTGAAATGCGATTCCTGATGCCCTTTATATCAGAGAGAGCATGTTCTGCTGGCTCTGATTAGCTGGCAGGAAAGAGCTGAATTAAAAGCACAGAATGCAGGATAAATACTTGTTATCAGAAAAGCACTAGCTGATTGCATCCCAGTCCCAGGATTTTATTTACCAATCTCACCATTTCGCTGCTCAAACTATTCCAGCACCTCTGGGTATCTTTGTCATAACATTGTGTAACCATTAAAGAACTTAAGAACGCAAGGTAGAAGGTAAGTGCTGCCTGCATATGAGGAGACAAGCTTTAAAGCACTGATTTTAAGTGGATGAGATACATGAATTACAAGTCATAAACATGTCTTTTAACAGTAATACTGACCAAGTGGCTCCCTTCATGTACTTAATGATGCTATATAGAGTCAGTAATAGTTAAATGCTTCAGATTATTTCATAAATCCCAATTTTTTATGCTTTTATAGTATGCCTCACAAAACTGAATTACACAAAAAACAGCAGAATAAGGGAAATGGCCCTGCAAATGTAAAAAAAAAAAAAAGGGGGGGGGGGGATATCA
>NW_009628657.1:7944-64220 GCF_000690535.1 Cariama cristata
TTGAAATCCTGTTCCTTACTCACCTAAAATATTTTTAACTGACTTTTCATACTTGCCATAAAATTAAATCTCTTGCAATTTATACAAAGCTTTTAATTAAAAAAAAACATAGGTTGTATTTGTGCTACTAGACAACATTTGTTGCAGATCATTCAGACCTCAACCACCTCTAAGAAAGTGAAAGGTCTAGGCATAGTGTCACTGATGTCCACACATGATTTATTCCAGACTTCAAGATGAGTATGGCAGGAAGATTCACAGATGCAACTGTCAAGTGTAGTGACACTCTACCGTATGTCTGTGTAGATGAAGCACATGACAGCAGATTTAAAGAACTCTTTCAGAAAATTCCAGGTGGTTTATCAGAAGTCAAATACTAATTTATTTTTTTTTTTGACTTTTGGGGGAGCAGAGATGTGGGAGGAAGTCTGAAGGTTTCTGGTGTCTTTTCCTTTTTCTGAAAAGCAAGAACTTTTTGTAAATAATTGGTAAAAACTTCCTTTAATGGAAAAAAAATCTTTTTTTCAAAAGGCATGCCAATAGAGGAGTTTTGTTCAAGCTGAATAGGTACATTTTAGATTCCACTGCACCAGTTTTGGATTTTGATATATCCTGACTACCTCAGTTATTTGCTAATGCAAGCATAGCAAATTATCTGCTATCATCTAGCTGAAGCTATTAGACTGCAGTTAATAATTTACTGCTCAACTCATCTTTATTCTGAACATGCAAATTATTAATTGATTACAGGTTTTCTGTAGTCATCTGTGCAAATGACTGCTCTTGCCATTCATTACTGCCTCCTTTTCCACCTGCCTGTCAATCAGCTCTTCTTGGTGATGCCAAAATAACGTTTCAGTCTTGTGCTGTTTGTGGAGTGATGGAGCTCACGGGAAAGCACAAGCGGAGGAGCCCACACAACAGCTATGTAGCCTCTCACGTGTGCGATGCAGCCATTTGGGATGCATGATGTTCACTGGAGTTTTGACACTTTTGGAAGACGCTATGAAAAGTGTGTAGCATAACACACTGCTCCTGTGCAGGACAAATAGAGACCGTAAGAAAGAAGTCAGAAACTAGAACAAATCTCAAGCACTTTGCACATCTGCTCTCATACTTGCAGGTACATAACGTAAAAAGGATGGTTGGATCTGTGGAGATACAGGATTATTAAACACGATGCTTTTCACATACACTAGGCACAGAGCCACATCCTTCTTTTTGAGACCTGACTCTTGTTGACTCAAGGGTATTTTGGCAGCCTCACACATGCAACGCAGGGCCATGTTTTACAAAGTACAGCTATAGTATCAGCTTGTTTTGTCGATCTGGAGTGCTTTATTCACAAGATCCCATACACCAAGTATTTCCACGTCTGTGCACAGAAGGCAATTGGGTGCCATTGTTGTAACTCCTACCCTGTGTAGCAAATAAGGTAAAGGTCTTTATTAAAAAGGACCAGTGAAATGTCTCAATAGATTCATTTTAAAGGGTCACTTAAAATAAATCTGTTTGTATACAAAAAACCTCTTATTGCTGATAGAGAAAAAAAGAAGAAGAAAAAGAAAATGTTGATAAAATACAGTGCCATCCTGAAGATTTGGAAAGAAAGGGAGCAGTAGCAGGTGCCTCCTCTGGCAAGGTAGATAATAAGAGAGGAGTCCAGATGAGCTTCAAGAGCTAGATCTACAGCAGCTTTACCTGTTTTTCCACCAGGCCCTGAGAAAGGGTTACTAATAGTTTCCTGCTATCTGCTAAAACAACAATCGCTTAGGTCATGGTAAAAAGCCAGGATATCTGGCTGTATTTATCCTATTACA
Organism: Cariama cristata; assembly: GCF_000690535.1. NCBI lineage: Eukaryota > Metazoa > Chordata > Aves > Cariamiformes > Cariamidae > Cariama > Cariama cristata. Next base: position 9,765 of record NW_009628657.1, read on the forward strand.
AGCTATGTTTTTAATCTTGTCAGAAATCATGTGATGGCTTTAACTGTAGCTTTAAAAAGACCTACCTCCAGGTCCCTGCGCTTGGAGTGCCTGTGTTAGAGGAAGTGAAGCAGGAAAAGCCTGGCTAATTTCAGAGCTCTGCCAACACGAGAGCACCAACACATCCCAGCCACAGGGTGAGCCTAGAGCTCTCCTCGGCTCAGGAGTAAATCATTGATACAAGTACTTACTGAAACGTGATGAAGACACGGGAAATGCACAGCATTTGCATTCTGTTCTAAAATCACAAATCAACCCCCCCAAAAGCATGAACAGAAATCAGAAAAACTGTTTGTTTAAGATAATGAATTTGGTTTTTTTCTGTTGTTTTTTTTTTTTTCCATGAGACATTTGCATTACATCTTCAATATTTTTCCTTCCACCCTGAAGACAGAAAAATAAAATTTTCCCTTGCTGAATGTCTTCTTGTATCTTCATCCCCAAAACAAAGACTTTAGGAAAACACAGCGAGGCTTAGATACTCAAAAGGTATTTGAATGACTAATTCCCCTTGGTTTTGATGTCTGTGAAAGGCCTAAATATTTTCAAGACCTGGAGGCCAAATATGAGACTGGCTAAAACTATGTACTTGTTTGTAAAAAAGTCTGTAAGTTACTCTTCTTCCCAGCTATCCGTGGTACTTGCTTCAGCTCTCGAACCTCAGTTTAAGGTAGCAATGTATCATCATTTTTTTTCGGAGTGCTCTTCACTTCTGCCAAGCAGAAAAGAGGTTGTTCTTTATGCTGGCTGCCTCCTGGTCTTCTCTTCCTGCACCTCTGAATCTTTTCCATCCCACCTCCCTGATTTTAGCAAGGAAGGGAGATGGGGAGAAAGAGATGCTTACATCTGTGTAGAGTCACATCTGTAGCCAGCCCTCCTGTATTCAATCCTCTGATTTGGCTGTAGGGAAGAAGCAGGTCTTGATTGCACACGCTTTGAAGTTTAATGGTGATTGGAACATGGGCTGAAAGACAGCGTCACTACTACATTTGTATCAAAAGTTGATTATCTATTGAAAGGAAGTCTGTTTATATGTTTACTTCCACTTCTGTTAATATACGGGGAAAGAAGAGGGAAATTAGCATATGAAAATGCCAGATGTGACTAATAGCTATCAAAGTAAGATAGGGCTGGGCTCTGATCAAAGAGGTCTGCTAATTTGGAATAAGTCTGATATTTTCTTTTGTGTCTTAGAGTTACTTTAGGCCCTCACAGTAAAAAGATTTATTGGGAACCAGAAAAACACATCCGAGTTTCTCATTTTACAGACTTAATGTTCATATGATGATATTGTTTCTTTTACACAGTTGCAGGATAGCACCAAAAGAACAACATAAATTCTCTGTGGTACCTTTCAGTCCATGTTCAAAGACGTGAAGTATTTGGCACAGAAGATTTATGCACCAAGGTGATACTCTAACAAATTATGTCAAGACATCTGAAAGTCATCATTTCTGTGCACATGCATGCATTTTAAAAGAAAATCTACAAGAGGATCAAAACCAAGATTAAACCACATCTGTTTGGGCTTAAACTACATTGTCTGCGGAGTTCAAAGTTGTTTCCTTTCGTCTAAAAAAACTTACGCAGCTGTTTTTTATCTTAAATTCCTACCACTATCAAAGAAGTGTTTTCATTGGCCAACCAATGTTATTTCTAGAAGTTGAGCTAGTTAGGAGCGGGGCTAAGTAAGAAAATATGCTTTATTCATCAAAGGTCTACCCTCTGTGACTTGACTTGGCACACTGAGAAAATTAATAGAGAGGTTTCATCAGGTTCTAATGGGAGCAGTGTATCTACTGTGTGTCATCATGCCATAAATTAGGTCCTCAATCTTTTTACGCAAGTAATTGACTACAACTGACACCGATAAGGAAAACATGAGACAGGATGAATTGGAAGAGGCACAAATTATAAAATAAATAAATAAATACAACACAAATTCAATATGTGGGAAAGAGAAATGTTTTGAAAACTGTCATCAATCAGTAAACATTCTGCATAAATGCAGGTGTTGTGCAGTAGTGTTGTAATAGCAGGCCTTGTTCAGCTACCTCTGACAAATGTACACACACACGTACATGTGTATGTATATGTATACATGCACGCACACGCACACACAATAACATTAGACCACGAACTCCCGATGTTCAGTGTTAAACAGAGAATAATAGGTGGCACAACAAGACCGCTTCCATCATAATGACAGTGTTTTGTGTTAAAATACAAAAGAAATATGAAGTTAAACTAAAAGCATATGACAGGACAGCTGCACACCGAGCAATGAATTTCACTTTTCTATATGCCCTCTGCCTTTTTGAATGGCTTCCAGCAGCACACAAAGGTCTGTTTCACACACCAGAGCCCCAGCTTCACTCCAGTGGGAAGTGGCTGAAGACTCATGAACTAGGCTACCTCCTAACTCCTAGAGGCAGAGCTCCCTACACCCTAAGGCCAGTCTGGATTCACAAACCAAGCAGCAAAACGTCTATCCTGGCCAAGCTGTTCTCAGAGCTGCCCTCTCTCCCCTTCCCAACACACACAGTGTGGGAAGAGAACTGGCATCGATCGTCCTTTTGACCAAGAGAAGCTGCAAAAGCTTGGGGTGTTCAGGTGGGCAGGAGGGTGTGCAGGCGAAGACTTGAGGGTCCCACTCTGGATTTTGGTACCTAACACCCCCGAAGTTTTCTTTACTTTGCAGATCTTGCCCTATTCTCTCTGAAGTCAGGAATATAACTGGCTTTCATTAGGCAGCAAACAGGAAAACTGAGCAGTTGGGCACCTTACAGCCGGTCTGCTAATGTCACAATCTTTTCAATATGTTCATTATTCAGTTGTCACAGATTCATACATTTGATAGCTCTCAATCTGCAGACCATTCATATCATGGCCTAACAGCTGGCATTTCATGCCATAACACTGTAACTATGTACCCGTAATGTATAGAACATATGGGGCTAACTTTGCTTACCAACTGAGTACACATTGTGTGCTCTGCAGTCAAATGTAACTTTACACATTTCCAATTTACATTTAACATGGTGTGGGATAAACCAATAAATCATTTGGCCGGGAAAGAGGAACAATACCAGCTAATTTATGTTACTAATCAGAAGCACATAATTTTTGTTGTGTTTGTTTTCCCTGGAATCACGAATTTGAAAATATTTTGGGTGGTCTTTGTTCTAAACTTCTTTCCCTCCTCTTTCCATAATCTAGTGTTTCAGAGTAACCTCTATTTGTCTTATCTGTTCCACATAAATGGAAAAAAACAGTGATTCAATCTGTTGACATATGTTTAGAGAGCACTCATAGAAGGCTGGCTTTCTGTGTACAACTCAGGAAGAAAAAACTATAACTGGATTCTCCAAAGGGGGAAAGTTCAAGAATGGAAATAAATCAAGATGAAGAACTATAAGAAAATATGCTGTCAATTTATTCAAACACCTTCTGGCATACAGCAAGAAAAATAGCCCCAGTGTCCCCATCATTTCTTAATGCAATTCTCTTTTTCCAGGTCACGGTAATACATATTCCAACCACCATCTGAAAATTAAATACAAAGCTGGCCAGAAACAGAATTCATGCAGCTCCAAGGGAATGTATTCAATAATGCCCAAGTGCCTTAGAAATTTAAGTCAAATTTTCAAAGTCCCAAAGCAACATTTAGGCCCAATTTCAGTGCTTAAGTCTCATGCCTTTAAGTATCTTTTTGCATCTGGCTTAGACCAGCAAGTGCATTCAGCTGTGACTACACAAACTTCTCAGTTTTTTATAGGAGAACCATGCCTCTCCTGATCATCCCATGAGCAATGGTAACTAGGCCTAAGAATGGCAATGCAGCAAAAACCAATCATTTCAAAAATATTCTACCATTGCCTGTCTCTGACACTCCAGAGCCCTCCACAGGAGGTGAGCTGAGGACAGAGAGCGAGCAGCAAATATCCTGGCTCTACCCACTGCACGTAACAACTCTCTTCAGTGCTATTTCAGGGTATTTCTTTCCCCTTCCCAGACCAATACACCCTTCATAATTTCAGAGATGGATGGATGCAGATTCGGGGTTTTGAGGTTTTTGGATAAATAACAGCAGTAAGGGCCATCCAAGTGATTTGAATTTCAAATCTGTGGAGGAGCTGGAGGGCAGCCCTTGGTGGATGGTTGGTCATAACTGCTTATGCAGCAAATATTATGGTGTATTCACTTTCTAGCTGCGTCTTAGTAGCAGACAAGTCTTATTTAGCAAAGCAGATTACAGCAATCCGCACCTTCACTGTAGTCCTTGAAAATTCTGTGTGAAAAGAATAAATGTTTTGCTTAGAAAAAAAAATTTAAGTATTGTGTAAATAGGGAATAAGTATTTATAAGGATCGTGTGTATCTGAGTCATATAAACATTCTCAGAGACATATAACTTCCTAGGAGCTTTTCACAGCACTGATGCCACAAGAGACACACACACTACGCCAGCGATGCTCTCTCACTAACCAGTTCCCTTGTGATATGACTGAATCTCGACAGCCAAAAGCAATAGACCTCTCCAGCTGTGGACAGACAGTCTTTCTGTGATTATTGCCTAGTGGGTAGAGATCAGGATACTCCCTTGTGCTTGGGCAATTCATGTCAGAAATACCATGAAATAGTCAGCTTAGGATAAACATTTCATCCTCTCAGTCCCACAGTCCTCCTAACACTCCCCCAGAGTCGTTAGGTGCCTATTTTCAAGCATCAGAATACTAGAAAATATGAAAATTTAAACCGCAATAAGATTATAGCATCGGCATCACATTGGCTTTGCTAATATTGCTTCACATTATGTAAACTTTGAAGGCTATAGTTATGGGAAAGCATTGCAGCCTTCCTTTCCAGAGTGGTGAAAACTGTAGCTGAGCCTTTTTTAAACTGCAAGGATGAACCATCTGTTGTCTTTTAGAACACTCGCCCAAGAGCCAGCTATTCACCTTCATGCTCACCTGTAGAGCACTTCAGGGAGGAGGTGCAATGTGTAACAGTTCTGCTCCGCTCTGCAATTGAGCTCTGCCTTGCCTTCCTCAACGGCAATGTCTGGCCTTACACAAACAGCTTTAATAACACAGTGCTCTGGAGGGAAAAACAGACTCAAACAAAAATCCTCTTATTTAATCACTCCGAAACACAGTAAATATTTCAAAAGAACTTAATGATATAAAAGCAAACATGAGAGGCAAAATCCTGCTGTTCTGAAAACAATTTTAGAGATGTTTTGTGTCCAAAGAGGCCCCTTTAAAGATTGTGAGACCTCCAGAATGTTCTTATTAGTCCTACTACCACAGGACCTCTGAGCTTTGGACAAGTGCTTTCACCTACTGTACAAAGACATGAAGACACAACCCACCCCGAGGTAGTTTGCAATTAAAACAAGACGAGAGACAATCTAGGGATACAGGCAAGCCGGCGGGCATTCAAGGTAACGATGATCCTCCAGCCAAGCTGTGCCTTAGTATAATCTTTAGATTTTTGATGAGTATCAACCAACTACATGGAGTTTTATGGAAGTTTTGAAGGAACAGATGCACTTTGCTAATGTGCAAGAGGAGTTCCTCCCATAAGCATGAAGAAAAATGCAAGTGTAAATCAAATCAGCATGGGACAGAGATGGGCATCATCAGCCATCTGCATTTGGGAGTCAGCCCTTTGGTAATCACAGTGAAACGACCAACTGGACTGGCTACAACAGGCCTCAGTAGCACCTCGTAAGCAAAGTCAAGATGTTTACAGGTGATACGACAGAGAAAGGGACATCAGTGAATGGATGTCAATAGAAGGACAAGACAGAGTGTTGCAGGCACCAGAGGGCCAGGAAAATGTCAACAAAATATGATATTATGGAAAAAAACTTGCTGAGAGTGCTTTTTCATTTCACGTTTATAAATTAATAAATAGCTTCTTTTGTCTGAAAAGGGAGGGTCCTGCTGTCACTTGTCTTTTTCTCTTCCTCCCCATGTCCCGCCAGCATGGACTGACCATTTCTGCTCATCAAAAGCTGTGGAAAAGATTGAACCAATTCATTGTGCAATCAGACCAGGTCTGAAGCTGACACGGAGAGGGAGGTTAGGGGAGGAACTGGAGAGAAGTCTGAACGGAAGAGGACTCTTGTCAGGAAGAAAGGGAGCATCATCCTTTGAGTTACAGCAAGGAGAAGTCTGGAAATACAGCAGTGCAACACAAAGATAACCACTCCGCCCTCTTCCCTATTTCACACACTGTTCTCATCTTGCTTGTAGTCGTAAGGACTAATTAATGCTGCACTAGCTCTGCTCATCCCAGAAACCTGATGCTAACAGAAGGTATCAAATGAACTGCTGTTCTTCAAATGGAAAAGAGATGCTTTAGTGGCTTGAATTTTCATTGTGTGGGTGTAAAGAAAATATGCTTATTTTCTTTTTTATGTACCAGGAAACATATGGAAGCTGGATTATATTTGTCCCAGCCTGCCAGTATTTTAAATTTATAGAACTGAAATCCTTTGGGGAATGTCATAAATTTACATACACTCTCAAGTGCTAATGCTCGCATAGGGATCTTTAGATTAGCGGATCCATGTGCAAAAGCACATATGTACAACGACCTCTTTAGAGGCCTCGCACATATGGAAGCCAATGCAGGTTAGCGCTTCTCATGTCAGCGTAACTCAGGCCAGCACCAAATCAGAAGCTCCTTACTCCACACCATCATGGTTCCTCAGAGGCCATCTCCTTTGAGGATCTGTCAGCACTAACAGTACAAAGTTCTTCAGTTTATCAACCTACACCACCTAGGATGCAACAAGAATGCTTTCCAGGCTGTATTAGCTATTAAGACCCAAACATTTCTCAGTTGATCTTTTTATCTGATGCTAAAATTTAGCCCTGAGAAATATCAGCCACTGCCCAGTCTGTCCTAAAACAACAGAGCAGTTTCTTTCAACAGTGCATGTAAATTGATGAAAATTTCCCACTTTAAACTGTTTTACATTTTCATTATAATTATTTTGCTTTATCCAGTGACTTCCTGATGCAAGCCAAACTAATTTATATGTGGGAACAGACTGTCGGAGTGAGAGTCGGGCCCCGAGTAACGACGTAGCCTCAATATGAGTATGGTCGTTCTCCCTTTATTTAAGTTTTTACAGCATATTTATAGACAAGCAGAAAGCCATGCACTAAGCCACACATCTATGATTGGTTTACAACTTATGTCCACGCGTATCGAGTTATTCTTAATTGGTACACGTCTCGTGTCCACGCGTATCGGATTATTTTTAATTGCTACACGTCTCGTGTCCACGCGGCATGAAGTAACACTGTTCACTCCCCTACTCACGGAGATAGCTCCTCTTATCTTTTCTTTTGTTCTGCTGCTTCTGCTTCTTAGGGGATTCAAGGAGAGTTCACGGTTACTTTCAGGCCTGCAGCTAAGGCTTTTATTCGCAGCCTATTGCAAGGGCTGGATTGTTCATCGCAATCAGGTTATGTCCCTTCTCATTCAGCCACTCTTCCACAACAGACTTTGTGTATCAGCACTATCCCCTGATACAGTTCTTCAACAGAAACATTGGAACGGTATGCCTATCACATAAAGGCTTAAAACTAGTATTGGTCCTCATGAGTTAACACCAAACGTCTGTGCATGCTGACATGCTGCAGGAGACAAGACTTAAGAAAGGTAATGACTGATGTGGGGAACTGCAGGAACACTGAAGTGCCATGAGAGCAGGCAGAGCAGCTCCCCTGAAGCATGCGGTGTTTGCAGGATGCCCTTGTGTGTCCCAGCATGGGATCTGCAGGGTCTGGCATCGCTAGAGGACTGGAACTTCTCCATCCCTTTCCGCTGCGGTATCAGGAGGTGGCAGTGTTGGATCCGCCATCGCCTTCAGCCTCAGCCGAGCCTCCACAAACAGCAGCTGCCAGCACAAATGCAGCCTTAATAATGGCAAATTAGACATCCGCCGCTCAATTAGTCATCATTCATGTTGTGAGCCTGTCCTCCATCAGGTGGCTACAGTCAAAATCCTTAATACTGAATTAGCTGTTTTGTAAAAGAAATTAAATCACTAACAGAGTACTGGGGAGATGGGGACCCGCAGGCTTGTGCTGACGCACATGCCCTGGGCAAAGTGCTTGACATCGGGCTCTCTGCTTCTCTGCGCTGAGGTTTTTGAGAACAAAGCTGGTGAATTACAGGACAGCAACCTCAGACCGTGCCCAACAGGACCACTTCAGCCTTCGGTCACGTCACAGCAAACGTGAGAGGCAGTAACGCTTTCTGCAGCGTTAGACGGCAACTGATCCTGCAAATGTTTAGCACCAAGCAAAAAGATGATGGGCTCAAAGTTATGAAGAAGTTTAGTCACAGTAAAAGCACTGCAGCCTCTCAAAGGCCTAGAGGCTCAGACTCAGCTCAAAGAAGTTTTGACTACACTGCGGGGTGCAGACAGACATGTATTTCCTCTGCTCGTAGCCCAGCTTAGCCAGATAGGGGCCGGCATTAGCCTGGGAAGCCTGCAACTACACTGACAGGTGCCTCACCACGGGTCATTAGCCCCGCATAGGGAGAAAATGCATTATTTTGGCCACAACCATCTAGCTACCCGAAACGCTTCAGGGTGCGCAGGGAGCTGATTAGGTACCTGTCTGGCCAGATGCCTTTGCATGGGGTGAAGGGTGCAATGTCGTAGGCTGCCGGACTCAGGATTGCCTTTGGAAAATTAGATGTGTGTACCTAAGTCAATTAAGCCTTATAACTGCAAATGGAGCCCTATCTAGGTATCCTGGAAAACCTGAGCTGCAGTATGAGCCCAGAGACCTCACCATCTGGCACAATCTGTCCCAAAATCAACACTGGATTCAGGGTTTGCATAGAAGCACCAGCGTTTTCCCTTCTGCCATAGGACACCATGTCCAGGTGGTGAACTTCTGCCTCATGTCACCTCTGAAAGACCAAATCACTGAGGACCAGCTTGTAAGCGCTCGCTCACCCACTGGTATTTACCCCAGTGGAAACACTGGAGGAAGTATCTGCTACTCAGTGAGAGTAAGAGGCAAACAATCTGGCTCAGAAAGGAAACATAACACCAGCTGATTCAGAGCTTTTTAGCATATGAATGTGTAAATTTGCTGTGACAGGTGGGATGTTTCAATGACTTTCAATAGAAAGCCAACTGCTACTCAGTTATCATTAGAAATTTCTCACTGCAATGCCAATGACTGGTGCCCCTTACTGGGTTACGGAGCTCCGAATTAGTTTTTAAAAAGAGAGAGTGAGAGCAACTAAAAACAGTATCCCTGCTGGGTGATTTCCTGATCGGAGCACAACTAGCAAAATATTTGTTCATGCAAATGTTTCCTGCCATAAGCAGCTTAACAATTTCATGCAGGAAAATAAACAGCAAATAATGAAAAGCACATGAGGCAAACAGAAATATTTGGAATCATCCTAATTACAGAATTCTTCACTTTATGGAAAGAGCCAGAGAGGCTCAGCAGCCCAGCACTGACCTCAGTCTCTAACAGAGCCAGGGCAGGAAGAGTCTTAGGAAGAGATTTCCAAGACAGCTTAGCTCTTATACCTCTTTGTCAGATATTCAAGGGTGTTCAGTATGCAACGAGGGTATTCAGCGGCAGCTGCTGGACGCTGAGCCTCGGTAGCAGAGCTCGGGTGATCGCCTCCCACGCACTCTGGTCCATGCTTCCTCCCCACCCAGACTGCACCCACATCAGCTCCTCTTCTGCCTCAGCAGGGATGAGGCACCCGGCTCTGCGGGGAGCGGAGCTCAGCCTGCCGTCCACCACGCAGTCGGGACTCCCCTGGCTTTAGCGAGCTGACTCTGCAAATCAGAGCACAGCTACCAAAGCCCACACGTAGACGTAACTTCAGCGTTTCTCTGGTGGTGCAATGTAGCTTGCTCATGGAGCGGTCCTGCCCCCAGGATAACCCTCTGCCTGCGGGCCACTCCACTGCATGATTTGCAAGGAGGAGTGGCAAAGGATGATTTCACTAGATGCGTCTCCTGGAAAATGTCAGTAAGACAGGGGACACATTTTAGGGACTTGCTAAGACTTTTTGGTGGCTCCTGTCCAACAGCCAGCACACAGGAAAAGAGCCCGTGTATTTTTATTCTCCTGGAATAATACAGAGAAAAGTTCCCATCTGTCTCCTCCAGCTCCATTCCCTGTCCAAGACGAATAACAACAGATCACCACCTGATTTTGCCCAGCCACAAGAAGAGACAAAACAGTCCAGCAGTCCTAGCAGCAGCGGTTCATGCCAGGATTTAGGTCCTCAGTGGGTCACAACCATACCTCCTGCAACATCTCTCCCCACCTCAGTCCCCCCACCATTGCCCATTTCAATCACTGTTTCAGTTGTGCTTCAATTTGGTTTTATTAAAATAAACAGAGAGGTGCTCAGAAACTACAGCAACAAAATGACTCAACTGCAGACCTACGTACTAATGTCTAGGAGACTTGCAACAACACAAGCTAGAAGAGAAAGGCTTTTTTTCCTTCTTCACTGGGCAGAACCTATATTCCAGGGACAGATGGGATTTTTCTTAGAGCTAGAAAAACAGTTTGCTATGAGCCAGCAGAGTCACGCTCACTGAACCAACCGTCATGCTTTAAATACACTAAGTGCTACACTAAGTGAAATCAAACAAACGAATTCAAAAAAGATTAACAACTCTAAAGCTAAAAGACATGGAGTCTTTTATGTTTTTCTCTCCAGGATATCTGGGACATTTGTTGTGAACACAAGTATACTGCACATGATTACAATTTATTGAATTAAACCCAGAATAGTTTCTGTTGTATAAAGTAGCACTATCTTCCCTTATCTAATGCAGATGAAATCTTGAACTTCAATGCCCATCTGCAATGCCGTGTTCCATTACAAATATATTGAGCAAACTAAACTAAGTTCATCTGGATTTTCTTTTTCTAGTTTGGTTTTTGAGGTTATGAGCAGGGCTTCAGGCAGCTGCTGCAATCAGTCTGTAAGTTAAATGTTGGTTTCATGGTGGCTGATGACCTAACAGAAACAGCAAATGTTGAACACTAGGGAAAAATAGCAGCATCCTGTTTAATCATCCTACATTTCCTCTTTTTTTTTTCTTTGTTTGTTTCATCTAAAAAAGTTACTTTTCTAAGAAGGGATTAAAAACTTCAGCCATTTTGCTGCAAGAGCCTTTGGTTTCAACCCACAAAAAGACACAGTGGGGGGATTAATTTTGCTTAACAATCAACTTGAAAAGTTTTCTTTAAACAGGACACATTGCGTTTAGCTTTGAAGTTCAGATGTTAGCTCCAGTTTGAATCTAAAGAGAGTTCTGAGGAGCACATTCACACCTAGGCTTTGCCTGTAGAAGAGGATTTACGGCAGTGGACCTTTAGCCACAAATCCCTATGTGTACCATGGCCCAGGAGCAAAATTACAATGACTGTACACACAGGCTACCAAGATGCACCAAAGCTGCTCTTGATGTTTATATGACTCCCGATGCTGCTTTTGCAGGCTAATGGCTCGGCACAAGGCAGCACAATAATTTGCAGGGGAGCACTCGCCAGTGTCGACAGGACTGCGGAGCCAAAGGGTGTTCGACAACCAGCACAGAGGATGCTGCTGCTGCATGTCCACCCCCGAGATGTGCTCATCTGAAATGTATCAGGGCTTGGATACAGCCTGCACTCACATCGACACATTGGAGATTGTATTTTATATCTAGCAGTTTAGAGAGGCCTTGCAAGGTCTGTTCTTCTTGCTTGGTCCTGCTCACTCAAAGGCCTCCAAAATGTATCAGCTATCAAAAACATGACTTCAAAGCTGAAGAAAAAACAGAAAGCAAACATCTAAAAGCCCCAAATGGAGGCAGACAACTACACCCAGTGCTCCAGGAAGTGTCACTTTACAATACACGAAGTCTGTAGAGGTGATGACATTAACACTCACAGCAGAATTTCACTCCCAGTACTGCTAAGAAGCAGCTGAGAAGCTCACAGCTCTGCTCCAAGGTGTCTCTTGAAGTCGTCCTGTATTTCTTTGCACTTCCCTGACAACAGCTCTCTGTGGCTCTCTCATAACACTGCACATTGTGAAATCAGAGTTATTAGCTACGTTACCCAAGGCAGGGTGCAAAATAACCCCAGCCCTCTTTCTTAGATCTTGGAAAACTATTTGACTCAGCTTTATTTCCTTACCACGAGTATAAAAAAAAATAGGCACTGAAAGAGTTTACAAACCCTTTTCATGTGGAGAGGAGGAACGTGAGTTCCCTTTAATCTTTCATAGCTTGTGTGTGTTAACGGCATGCTTAAAGAGTGCCAGCTGATTTGAATTTTGCAAGGGATATGCAGGGACCACCAAAGTCAAAGAAGGCCAGCCCTTGCGATGAGAGAGCGACTGCAGGAGCCAGGGCAGAGGTGATGGTGGGGAATATAGATCTAGAAAGAGACATTGTGCTGAGACCATTGTACGAGCAGGATGATCTCTTCTGCAGACTGAAGGCCACATGCACAAGTTGGATATGTTTACCCTAGACCAGGGAAAGGCAGACTTTCCTGTTCATCTCTGCTCATTCCACATCTCTGGCTTGCCAGGAAGGAGGCGAAAGGCCTTCTCACTTAAGTATGGGCATCTTTGCAGAAAGTATACTCTTCACTGCAATGATGGGGATCAACTTGAGTTTATGACGAGTGGATTACTGTGAAGGCAAAAGATGAATTGTTATGTAAGCCAGAAGACAGATTAATGATGGGAAAAAACCACAGATGAAGAGACCAGCCAACAGATTATGTCCCAAGAGCACTAGGGCTGCTGCTATTACAGGGTGACTAGATCTAGATTTTAGTCACTGGTTTACCACCTCCCTGAGTCAAAGTATCCATATTACTGAAACATTTTCTATGTGCTTTAGAGTTTAATGTTATTTTAACTGTCCTATAAGCCTCCTTGCAAGGACAGGTTTGAAAGAACTACTCGCACAATGAGCAGTTCTCAAAATATAGTGGGGCACAGACTGTTGTGATTAAAACACACACCTTGGGAATGTTGTGGGCATGATGCAAAGAGTCTTCTGCCTCCAACTACCTGAGTACAGGGCTCCAATCTTTCAGCTGTGACTTGCAACAGACAAACTGACTGCATTCAGGAGGTTTTTACGAGCAGTATTGATGTGAATTTCATCACATGTTACAGTTCTCCACATTTGGGTTGAAAGATTGGCAATACTTCCAAGAAAAGTATTAAATAAGGATAGGGAAACAAGCAATGTCTAATGTGAAATCTGCCAAGTAATGCGAGATGGAGATGGTGAGAAGTTTTCCAGCAGGACATTCTTCCAGGAGGAAATTTGGTTTCCTTGAATCCAAAATGTTTGCAGAAATGTGTCAGTTTCAGTGACACCGTGTTTTGAAAAATGCTGGAACAGAGCTTAGGTTGAGATTGAACATTTAGACTTCCTTTGAGTGGAACTCTTCTGTTTTGAAATGCGTTTTTTCAATCCTTTTAATCTTATGTTACACAATATAAAACAGAAAAATCAATTTCAGACCAAAATCATATTAAACCGAAAAGTTTCCGTTGTCTTAAAATAATTCTTCCCCCCTTCCCCAAAGCTCATGCCACAAGAATCCAAAACTGTGTTATGTCCTCATTTTGGAATAGAAAGTGATTTGAAATCACAGTAAACTCCTGTGAAACGGAACCCTCTGTTCCAGCACAGCTTTCTGGCTTTTGGTTAAATTCACAACCGGAGCAAAATGTACAGTGGAGAACAGGCCAGCTGATCTGAAATACTTGTAAAACTGTAGGTTTATGGATACGGTATCTATATGAGAATGCTACAGGGTTAATTAAAGCAGATATTCTAAAACTACAGCTAACAGCAGTGTTAAGACCCTAGAGGTCTGAAAGGATCTCGAGATCTTTCTGCCCCAGTTGTGCTCCTCCTGCTCTGCTGGCTCTGACCCGAGAGAACTGGTGAGCACCAGCCACACTTGCAAACAAATGGCTGTGTCTTTGCAATTACCCAGTGACTCCCAGATGTCAAAGCCAGAAGGAATCATACGGACATGTGTAACACAGCCTTCATTCTTTTAACACTTGTGTGCCATTACCAGGTTGCCAAGTCTCATGAATTTTTGGCAAGTGGTAGATTTTGGCCAGGGCAAGAGCTGCTCTCCCAATCACACGAGAATCTCCAACTTTCTCAGAAATTTTAGCCAAGCTAAGGGAAACTTCAGCCAACCTTTCTGACAAGCTGTTTATCCTAGTGTCTGCTTCCCAGGATTGAAGCAATTGCCACGTTCCCAAAAGCCGGCAATGGGCTCTTCACTCCCGTCAGTAACCCAATACCAGTCTGACAAGGAAGGAGGGGGAATGGAGATGGATAAAGATCAGCAGATAAATAGGATCCCTTTTCAAGCAAAGGGAGTAGCTCCTCTGGAGTCCTCCTACACCCCCAACTCCCTGTTTCCTTCTTCTCTCCATCCTGGCTGGTTTGAAAGAACCGGGCTGCAGCTGTATATCCCTCTGCTGACCCGGGGAGAAAGAAAGAGCTCTTCCTGCTCCTCTAGCCCAAGACCATGTCAGAATGAGCAGAGCTGATACTACAGGGTCAGGGTGGATGGTGATGAAATCTGTAGTGGAAACAGGAATGTGCAGAACTGATGAGAATGGAGAAAGTAGAGAGAACACAACTGGTTTTGAGGAGTCATCAAACCGGCTAATTTGGGGATAAAAACTACCCACCTAAACAGATCAAATAATTTTTCTTGATAAATCTGAGAGATACTCACACTGAAAAGGGAAGGAACATGGGGAAGAAGATTTTTTTTAAGTTATCCAGAAAACAGATCCCCAAACTTTCTCTTTAAATTTTCATAATTGAGAGTGGAAGAGGGAAGTATAAAATCTCTCCCAGTTTCAATCTATAGTCACGTTAAAACTACCGCATCCTGACACAGGTTTACCAAACAGCCTACACCAAAATCAGTTTGCACGGGAGGAATCAGAGACACCAGAGTAGCTGCAGAATGTACGCTGGCTTATCCACGCACAGTCCCTTGCTGAAATGAGATGGTCAAACAGGCAAGAGAGGTGCCTCCTCAGGCAGAATCACCCGCTCTGCAGCTCCTGTTGAGCAGCATTACTGGAAAACCTGAGCCTGAGCAAAACCCCAGGCTGGGAACATGATCCAAACAGAATTGCTTTTATGAACCACGTCCTAATAGCAAGACAGCACATCTTCCCTGGATTCAGCCTCAGCTCCCATACTAAACAAGAACCTGGGAGACTATGGGTTAGATGGCTGAATACAAACTGGAAGACCTTTTCTAAGGTGTTTCAGGGCTGATGAAGCATTCTGCAGGTAACTGAAAAACAACATACGGTTTCCTAATCTGAACTACCAGTAGTAAAAGAGATGGATGAAAAATCATGAGGGCAAGCTGTACAAAGCAGCCAAGAAGCTGAAGGGCCTTTAGATTTTGGAGGGTGAGCAAGATTATATGAAATAACAGCAGCAACTGAGCTGCAACGGCTCTCATAGCTAATCACATCCGTTCTTCTTCCCTAATAATTTACAGCTGAATAGAAGGTTTTCTGGAAGTATTGGATAAGCAAGTATTTTGTGCAGTGCCCACTTTTAACAACTGCCTGGGAGTGATTATTTATGTGCAAGTGCCAAAGAATTTGACATGACAGATTAGAAAGTAAAATCAAATTCTGCTCTCAAGGAAACCACCAGAAATGTGAAGAAGGAAGGTATTGGATTTCAATGGAGCAACTGTGCATTTATATTACTTTTTCACAGGCACTGGCCTTTGACATTTGGTCCTTCTAGAAGAGCTCAAGGTAGGAAAATGGAATGGGGGAATCAACTGAAATCATAAATGATCAACAAATATCTATGTTCTGCTATCCAAACTCTTTTATGTTTGTTGGAAGAATCTTCCCCCATCAAGGCCAACTTCTACTTATTTGGAGATCCTGATGTTCATCCAAGGCCCAGTTTAGCTATTAAGAATATTAGCTGGTTTTGTTTCTCCCAGTAGCTTTCATGGCATTTTCACTTCCTTCAGCTTTTCAGATTTCAAACTTAAACAAGCATGAAATCTTTACTCTGTTGGAGCCAATGGCAAAATTCCCACTTATTTGGATCATCCCATAATTTCATGCTATATATTTTGCCCAAGCTTTACTGCAATCAAAGCTTCTTTGTTGCTCCAGTTAACAGTAGACTGTTTCCAGGTTCTGGCATTCCTAATATGAAGATAAAGAGCTGCAAAATTGGAGTAATACTGGAAAGGAAGGTACTGCTTGAGCAGAGGCAGTTGCTGCCTGGAGGATTAAGAGAAGGAAAAGTGATATAGGTGCAGGAGTGGAACATTTACAGCCCTACCTACCACAACAACTCAGGTGCACGCCACCCATACTGCAGTCCCAACAGATCCCAACAGATCAAAATTGCCATCAGCTCACTCTGTTGCTGCAGACATATATGTGCCGACACCCTAGATTATGATAAAAGCTGAAAGAGCTGAAAAACGGCATCAAATATTTTTAAAAATAGAAAATAATAATTCACAGAAAACACTCTCCATTTGGTGACGCCCCTCATACAATGGTGAAATAAGCAAAAGGGCAGATGGGGAAAGCTGAACGCAGAGAAACACAGCATTTTGCTCCGACTGCCAGAGACTGGTGAGGTGAGGATATCCCACAAACAGGTCAGTGTCTCATACTGATTTGCCTTCACATGGAGCTAAGAAATCTTCCAGCAGACCAGAGATGCAGGCCAGGCACCAAAAGAAGCCCATTAATTTGTTTATGCCACAAAGGGCTTTGGGATCATAGCTAAATACAACAGGTTTCTTCTTGGAAACACAGGAGAGCCTGCATGGCCTGTTCAGTTACGTGGGGAAAGCCTAGCCTTGCTGCTTCTGCATACAGAACCACAGTCCTGCCTGCTGTATAATTAAAATTAGTCCCTTTGTTCTAAGAAATAGAAAAGGCTAAAGACTCCAAGAAGGTATCAAAGCGTTTACTTAGAGCATAACGTCAACAATGTTTTCTCATCTACAGTTAATATACTAGTTAAAGCTCAAATTAATATGACTCTGTACATACTGTCTTGTGTTTGCTACATCATTAAGCTAAAAATTCAACAGTTACACAATAGCGTTAAAAAAAAAAAAAATGGGCTAGGCAGTATTCAGACCAGTTGATAGTTAAAGATAAGTGTGCACCTCTTATCCTGGCTCCATGCAAATGCACTTTAGTGGGTTAGGAAGAACTCTCTAATTCAGGAAGATTTAGACCACCAAAAGATATTCAGGGTGATAAATAGGATTTCTTCCTTCATGTATTTGCAGAGTATTTTAGCAGGAACTGTAGCCCTAACTCCACTTGCCATTTTCTAGCATGAAGACAAACTCCATATGCATACACACAGAACAGGGAAGCATGGATCACATGGAAAACTTTAACATTGCTCTTTCTTTCTAGATTTTTAAGTGTTTAGTTGTGAAGTTGGAATATGCTCTTAGTGGGGCTATTTGGATGGGATTAATGATAGTGAGCACTCAGGGAGCCCAGAAAAAAGATATTTGCTATTTAATATTAGCATTCCAGTTGATCTTTTAAGTTGTCTACCTATGAAGACATTCCCATCAGGTTTCTGTAACTCGTAATATAACACCACCTTTTTCAACAAGTCTCAGTTCTAGAGCTCAAAAATCCTCACTGTTTTCACTCGGGTGATGGAGGACTGCAGGATCACGGTGCAGTGATAGAGTGCTTGCTTTCTACCACATAAAATATTCAGGGGAGAGTGGCCTCTCTGAGGTCCTTGTGTTCCCACCTCCCCAACCCTTACACCCAATGCATTCAGGGAAAAAAAGGAAGATTTCAGCAACAGCAGCATGATGGGCATGCCAAATGGGCACTGCCCAGCCCGTACGCTGTGTGAGGTGAGCGATAGAACTAAGGATTGGAGGATGTCTAGGGCTGTAAAGTAGCAGGTTTTGAGAGGGAATTTCCTAGTCTTTAAGGAGTAAAACGCACTAAGGTATGGGAAAGTGAAGAGTGTGTATTACCCACTCCTAAACCAGCAGATGCAGCCTTGAACTAGGGAAAACTGGACAAAGCTTGTGATTGAGAGCCACAGCCCGATACCCAGTTTGCTCATGGGCTAGCAGAGTCTCCATACAATGAGCTCGTAGCAAAGCAATGAGTAAGTCCTGTGAGAACATAACATCACCTGAATTATGTAGGTCATGTCTAGACACAACTGCTTACATTCCCCATAATCAAATAATTCGTAATAAGAAGTTGTCCAAATAATGGACACAGTTCTGGCACCGTAATTGAGATAAAATAATCACGGACTCCAGAAGTCATCTCTTGATTTCAGCTAGAATAAGGCACAGTCCAACAGCACAAGGCTGGCAGGGTCCAGTCTGATATGGTTTCAATTACCTGGTTAAAGTCAAGCATATTCTCATGACCAAAGTGCATTTTAATAAATATAGTCCCTTAAATGTCCAGTAAGGCTCATGGTAATCTACTTAAGCATTATTTTCTGGAAGGTTTAAGATTCCTGTAAGCTGAATTACATGTGGAAAGTTACGTTAATGTGTCTTCACATAAACTGAAAGTTTATTGTTTTATTATTATAGAAAAACCATAAAAAGAATTGTCTGAAGCTATTGGCTATTGTGCTACACATCTGGTGTAACGTGAGTTATTACAATAACTCCTTCAGCGCCCTCAAATGAAGCCCTAGGCTAAAAATGAAAATAAGCAATACGATAATACTGTAAAAGGATGTTATGGAATCACACGGAAATACTGAGCCAAATCCAGCTGTCAAGGGAAAAAATCCTGGCTGAGTTTTAAAAATAGCATTAAGCTAGGCAGGAAGAAAGGTCAAAAGCCTCATGACCAAGCCATATCCACAGCCAAATCCGGGGTGCAGTTGTAGCATGCTGGCAAGACGAGCAGTGCTAGAGCCAACTGCAGAAGGATCCTTGGCTAGTCTGAGGTTGACACTGTTGTTTCTATTCCCAGAGCTAATTAAAGACTTCCCAGAAATATTGGCTGAGTTTAACTTTGTGCTGGTCACAGATCGGGTCTGGGGACAGAGACAGCAAGAAGAAGAAATGGTGAAGAGCCAGCAGGAATTTACGGAGGTGAAGATGGGCAGGAGCAGCTAAGAAGTGGGAAGGGTCAGGAGGCTTTGAGTACAGAGAGGCTGCGTGTAGGCAACGGGCTTTCGAGGAGAGCAGCAGTGCTGAGGCTGCTCAGCAATGTAGGCAAAATTCAGACCAAATTCTGGGGTGGGAAGTGGGTATAGAGGGCTTGAGGAAAGGAGTCATAAAATCTGGCTGACACTGTGGTTTTCCTGAGGAAGGCGAAAGTGACAAGAAAGATTGGGAGAGGCCAGTGAGATTTGTAGATGGAGGGGCTGGGGATGTAGATAAGGAAAGGCATTGAGGAGGAAAGGATTGGTGCTAAAGGCTGGGAAGAAGACCATGAAGAGTCAGAGGCATTTCAGGAAGGCTGGAGTGTGAGCACAAAGAGGACATGCCTATCCTGTTTGCTTTTTCTTTCCATCCTCCAGTTCTCTCCCCTCACCATCCCTCCAATGTAGCAACAGCTCTTCCCAGTGCCCAGGAACCACAGCCACCCTGGGGCCCTACAACAGCCTCCCAGCCGAGGGAAGGGCTGTGCAGCAGGACAGCAGAGGCAGCGACACAGATCTAAGTCTGCAACAGCTGATCCTCATCTCCTCAGGCAAAGGCAAAGTATGCAGTCTGTCATCCCTCCATCTGCTGCCTTAATCTCTTGTAACCTCTGTTGGAGGCAACATCCATTTTCTGGTGGAAAAGAAATGTAGACAGGACAATACCAGTTGCCTAAAAAAAGGTGGCATAACTGGAAGCAGTCTTGAGCGCTTTTACTTCTGCAAGTGGACCAGACTGGTTCCAGCAACCAATGTCTATATTTATATTTATTGCTCTCCCAATCCAGAGCATATTTACCATGAGAGCTAATGGAGCAATATTTCTTCTTCTATCAGCACTGGTTGCTGCAGAGTCTGGGTCCTGTGGCAGAGCAGTGTCGTGCTGCCACACAGCTTTCCTCGCCCTCATCTGAAGCAACTGCTGTTACATCCAACCCCACATTGGCCTCCTTTGCGAAACTAATCTGTGTACGATATATTTGGGGTCATGGCAAGGAATGAACCAAAAATAGTTCACAAAGACAAAATTCTTCATATATATTAATCTTGTTGCTTTATCTAAATCTTAAAGCTCTTCGGTATCACTTACCTAACATCCATCTTCTCCAGATGTTTGATTTTTCATACCAGTGGCACATTGCATCTGTATCTAATAATGTTACTGATAATTGTTGTTACGAAAGAGACTTTTTTTTTTCTGGATCAAGCACACTAATGTTGTTGGCTTATCAAAATACCACATACTAATTTAATTAATAATGATACTAGATAGAGGAAATAAAATTGATAGTCTTATTCTGGAAACTGTTGAATCAACAACTAATCAGTTAAAAAGCACACTTTAGAAATATGCTCTGTCTAGTCTAGACTTATCTCAAAAAAAAAATCAGGAAAAGTGGATAGGGATAAATAAGCTAACCAGAAACATCTGCCTTTAATATTCCATTTTGACGTCAGTGAATCTTTATTGGCCTCCCAAAATAGTCTAAGGTTTTGTGAAACAAGCAGCAAACAAAACATACTGTTGTCAGTTTTTAAAAGGTTTTTCCACCGATGATAAAAGTAGAAATCATCACTATTTCATTTTAAAAACCCTG
This sequence comes from Cariama cristata, assembly GCF_000690535.1. NCBI lineage: Eukaryota > Metazoa > Chordata > Aves > Cariamiformes > Cariamidae > Cariama > Cariama cristata. Next base: position 30,659 of record NW_009628657.1, read on the forward strand.
CTTTTACTGCACTCATAGCAAAATTCAGGCCAATGCACGACCTCAAGGGTTATCCTCTTTCACATAATCTGAATGTTGCTTGCAACTTTAATTAAACCTGCTCCCAGCCTTTACAGGATAAATATTTTTGCTTTGGCTGTTTAGTTGCATCCAGCAGAGCACCAGCAGCCTCTAGCCCCTCTACCAACAGGCGACTCTCTAGCTCACCTACAAGCCAGAATCCCTCCATAACTGGAGATACAGCCTTGTAAAGTAGGTTTTTTGGTGCAGAAAGAAGCAAAAGCCAGCAATGCTGCCACTGTGAAATTCATACGGAGCAAGCGCATCAGGCAGTCCTGCGTCCTTGGCAGCATTTTTGCTCGACCAACTTGGTCTTCGGAACAAACTGCACAGGGCAAAATCTGATCCAAAGCCTTCCTACCACTCGAGTCCAGCAAAGCTTCACACCAACTGAAGAAGACTCCCACATTGTACAGCTGGGACTCCAAGTTGGCTCCAGAATAGACTGGCACAAACTGCCAGTATGTACTTGAGACAGAAGAGCCACAGTCAGGGTAAAGACTCTGTGGTTATGCAGATCCAGCCAGTCCAGCTCCCTGTGCAAGCTGCATACCACTCCTGTGACTAATGGTCTGGAGCTGGGGCAGAAGAGGAGGGCTACACGGTTAGTATTTCCTTCAGGATTTCTCTAACATCTCGGCAAAAGAAAGCGTTTGTACATCAGTTAGGGAGGATAAATTTCACACAGCAGTAAGATTTGCCCTATTTCAGGGAAACGTAAAGCTAACACCCAAGACAGACAGACAGAAGCCACTCTGAGTATGCTTTTCACTTCTGTATAAACATTTCATTTTGAAAACCTCTTCATATCACTTTGAACACATTTTTTAATGGAGTCAGAAAAATTCCCCCTCCCCTACACACAGAGCAGAAAGCAGAATACATTTTTGCAAGCCACAACACAAAGTTTAATGACATTCCAAGCCTGATGCACGTCTAGGAGTGATGATGTGGCAACAACAACCCTGCAACAACTGGAAGTGATGTGAAGAAATGTAACTGCTCTCTAAACAAAACCCCTTTGATCCATTTCCCCTTGGACAGAAGCGTGATGTTGTTATTCTCCTTGGGAATTATGAAATCACTTTCTAAAACTTAAGTTTTCTGGTTTTCTGTAAATACGGAAAGTGTATCTCCAAAATCATACAAAGGAAACCTTGCTTGAAAATACATGGATTTTCATAACTCTTTCACTCTGCAAATACTAATAACTGTGGTAGGTCAATCAAGCCTTTTTTAAATGAGAATATGACAACCTGAATCTTCTGTGATAAATATTTCTCATAATTCAGTTCCATAAATGTAAATGATAAAGAAACAGGTTCAGATCATGGAATCTGAATGGACCCTGTCCAGCCACCAGCACAAGTTGCTTACAGCAGTCTTAGCTGTAGTTCAGTCTGCTGGAACGAAGAGGACTCCACTGTTGACAGATACTTGCATTGAGTTATCAGTTTTGAACTCATACTATGACCAAACTGTGAATTGGCCCTCATATCAATATTTAAATAGACACTTCTACATCACCTCACGCTTTCTCTCTTCTTTTACCTATACACTAATCCTTCTCTGTCAAATCTCTTTACTACCATAGTTATTTCTTTGCTTTCTCAATTAATTATGCTGTTGATCATTCAGGAATTAGAGCTATGCCTTCACCATGGACTTCTAATTTGGATGCTCAGCTTGCGAGATGCCAGCCACCTGCATCTGCCATGGCTTCAACTCACACCGTGCCTCAGTTTCTCTTCCTTGACAACAGCTGGAAGCAATTATTCGACACCAAAAATTGTGGCTTTCATTTTCAAAGACAAAAGACAGACAGACTCCCTGAAGTTCTTGTCTCCCTTGTATTAGAATTTCTCAAAATTGAAATCACCCTTTCGTAGAATGTGTGCTGAGCATGGGATCCCAGCAGACTCCCCAGAACAGAGCTCTCCTTGAAATAAAATTTTATGTACTGTTTACAGCTGCCATTCTAACATGGCTTGGATGTCAGACACAGATATTTATAATCACTTCTGGCCCAGAAAAGAGGGCTGTACTAGAGACCCGTGAGGTTTTCCAACAAGTCTTCAACATTTCCATTGTGTCTGTCTTGAGCCAAAGCTCCCTCCCCGAGCCTCAGGAAGACAATGGTGGGTGTTAGTCTTGGTTTGCCAGGTGGTTCCCATATTCAGAACCAAACCGCCACGTCAGATGGAGCAGCAGGGAGTGGCAATAGGAAAGGGAAGACGTGCACTAAACTCAGCCCTGCTAACCTCACACCGGCCCGTGCGGACACGCAGAGCTACCAGTGCGTTCCCCTGCGAGCTCTGCACAGCCTGCAGTTTGTGTGCTTGGACTTAACCCAGAAATGGATAAAAGCTAAACATACCAGTTTTTGCAAAGAGCCTGGGATTTCTGCCCAGCAGACCTTGTGTATGGGTGAAGGATAAAAATCTGTAACCAGTTGTGCCAGCCACGAACTGACCATCCTCACCAAACACAGTGAGCATAAACTACAAAAGCAGTTGCTGTGATGCTTCTAAGATCCTTTGTTTCAGACCGTTGGGCTTCCCACACTCCTCGAGCCGCCTGGAGACTCACTCTAACTTCTCCCTACCTCTCCCCTTTGCTTTTTGAGCAGTGCCAGCCCTGGCCATCCGTTTATACCAAGTCCTTGGGCAACAAATTACAGGAATGACCTTTCTTTCTTACAATCTAATTTATCTGTTATTTACTGCACCTTATCTAGCGCCCATTCTATGAAAACCACACCGTAAATATAGCCTAGATCTGCCAGCAAGCCTCCTGCTACTTTAATAACCCATCAGTACCTATTATATATAGCATAACACATAATGAAATCCAATAGCACATTAAAACAATTGGCAACCACGCACACCCTTATCTTTCACCTTCTTATACTGGAAACCTTCCCATTTCACACATCTTATACTTCCTGAGGGCAATGCTTCCTTTCCTCTAACTGCAGTTTTATTGCTTTGTCCAGAAAGAAAAAGATATTCCCTTAACAAATCAGTTACGTGTTTGTTTAAAGCCGACAAGGCCTATGAATCTCCTTTATCTCATTTAGTCTTTATCTCCCTCAGTCTTTCCTAATGAAAAACACAATAATCATTGCCTTTCAGATGACCTAGTATGTGAAGTCAGGAACACATTACTTATTTTATGAACCTGAAGATTAAAGGGCCACTGCATCTTAGGTTACATTCTCCAGTTGGGAGTGCATACCCTTCTCCAATTCATTAGGAGTTAACGCCATATTTCAACTCTTCCTATTGATGAAAAACATTTATAATAATTCCACATACAAACAGTTGAGTCAGACAGTATAAATCTTCTGCTTTGGAGTTTCTTCCTTCCTGTGGAATATTCCAAATCTTTTCTATCATCCAGACATTACCTGGGTTACAGTCGTCTTGATTTTTTTAATTTAAATTCTTTCCAAGGAAATTATGATCCTTTTGAACTGACAGTCTATTTAGGTTTTGATAATTGCTGAATATCCTCTGCAAGAGTTCAAATAGCTTAGTTCTCACCAAAGTCAAGGGGAGCAACAGTACAAATTAGGGCACCAGTGTGCAGATCGCACCACAAAGAACAGCATTTATCCCTCAAAGTTTCTTTAGATTTTTCAGATAAGCAGAGGCTGTAAGATAGTGGTGGGTATAATTAAAGAAACTTTAAAATGTATATGACAAAGCAGAAGAACAAGTGCCCAAGAATAATTTCTGAGAATTGATTCCCCAAAGTGCTGTGCAAAGGTTTGTGACAATACAAGGATCAAAGGACAGATGGCTAAAAGTGGTGAGAAGTGTAATTTTAGCTACACTACACTAATGTGCCCTTTTATCCTTGAAAAAAGAGCATCTGCAATTATCAACACTGTGAGACGGGTATACAGGAATACATATTCAGAGTATAACCATTACTAATAGCAAATCATTTTATGGACACTGGGTTTAATTACCTGATTCTGTAATTGGTCAAAATGGTCACTAATTCAAAGAAACTTCTGATTCTGTAGTTGGTCACAATATCACTAATTCAAAGAAGCTTCTCCTGTTTAAAACAGTAAAGACTCTGAGCAGCTTCTCTACTTTTAGATGCACACACCTATTATCAGATCCAAAGGTGAGGTAATATCGGCTTCTTTCAGGTTCCCGAGACAGACATCATTGCAGTCTGGCAGAACCATCATCTGAATAGCTGAGGAGGAAGCTCATAAGGCAGCAAGTAGTTAGGGACAAGAAGAGGAGAAGAAAGGAAGGAGCGAAGAAATTTGTATTTTTAAATCTCAGGAGGGGCTTTTTTGTTGGTTTGTTTGGTTTGGGGCAAGTAGTTAGGGAAAAGAAGAGGAGAAGAAAGGAAGGAGGGAAGAAATTTGTATTTTTAAATCTCAGCAGGGGCTTTTTTGTTGGTTTGTTTGGTTTGGTTTGGTTGGTTTTTTTACAGGTTGCATTCTCTGCATGGATTTGCTCCACTTCCTTTATGCAAGTATTTTAGCAGGCTGTAAAGGCAAACCAGGAAATTTATAAATTAAGTTCTTGGAGTTCTAACTTCTAGTTAGGCTCTGCCTGCCTCTTCATCCTATGAACCTGAGCATAGCTCCTGGCATTTTTCTGTCCTGACACACACAAACTTGTATCTAGAGATCTTAATTATAGGTCTAAACTTGATGGATTTTCTGTCTTCTAGCCCCAGTCATGGAAGTGCTGTGATTGCACCAGGACTTTTACCATTTTTAGGAAAGTATACTCCTAGCCCTCCTGGTGGTGGGAAAAAGCTTGAAAATATTAAAAAAAAAAAAAAAAAAAAGACTGAAAACTAGAAGAACTAGAAGATAAACAGAAGCATCAGAGCTTTAGGATTTCATTGATATTACTGCAACAGTAGTAATATCTTTCTCTGTCTTCATAGTCCTCTACGCACTATAGATGTGTCACTACATAAAAGCTTATCCTATCATCTCCATACCCAAGGATCCAGAAGAAAGAAGGTGCTGCACAAACACAGAACAAGCGTTATATGAGACAAAAAGAACTCAGTCTAGGAATTAACTCTTTTCTTCCACCCTTTGTTTATTTTTTTTTAGATTGGAATTTTTTTAGATTACGCACTGCTTTTTTTATATGCATGTAGGCACGTAAGGCCTCTTTTCACTCAGGATATGTGGAAACATATTTTTCTAACAAAAATATTTTCTAACAAAAATATGTACTACATATTAAAATCATTGGAGAAAATACTGAGGCAAATGTTTATACTTCACAAGCTCTGGGAATAATTGGTGAAATACACTTATTCTGCCTGAGTGGCCAAGCACATAATTCTGATGCAATGCTGCTGAGAACTTGTAAACTGGTGTGGATTTTGAGTTAGGAGTGAAAGATAGCTTCATGCCACAGTACAAAGCAACAGAAGCTAGGACTTTGTATTTGTTTTCTACTGTGGTTAAATAATGTCCGTTTTATACTATCATTTAGTATCAAAGAGAGAAGAAATAGCAATAAGAACTCCAAACCAAAAGATTTTAGGCTAGGCAGGACACTCATGGTTAGAATTTTGGTATGTGCTATTCCAGGAATAAATAAGCATTTTTTTAGTAACGTTAAATCCTTAATTATAACATCTAGGAATTTAAAACCATGAAGCTTAAAATTGGGCTTTGAAAAGTTAGAGAAACTGAATCTTCTAAAATGTTGTCTGGCACTACAGGTAGCCCTTTCATTCTTTCTCTTTTTTTATTTTTTCTTGAACTAGGTTGTACCTTCCATCATTAAACTAAAGAATTTCTCACTGAATCATCTAAAGCATAACATTGATGAGACACAGTTAACCTGTGGTCTCGTCTGCTGTGGAGCAGAGGAATAAAAGCTTTCTGGTATGTAAGTTCAAAGAAATGGACCTTTTACCAGATTTGAACAGTTGTCTTGGGAATGCAGATTTATGAAAATTGATACCCTGTCTTTGTCTACTGGAACAATGTGCCTTTCTTCCCCACATTTGCCCCCTGTCTATTCTACTGAGTCAGAACTTCTTCAGAAAACTTTTTTTAATTAATAGAGGATACCCTTGCAGCCACAAGGTTATAAGATGTCTCTGACAAACATCTCTTTGGATACAGTCAAAGAGGAAGATATTTAGACTTCACATTCAATTTAAAGGAGAGGTCAGAGTTCAAAAGTGTAGTTTGCCCTTGTCATGTTCTATTTGGAATTCAAATAGTCAGAAAAACAAAAGGCAAAATGACACATCCTCATCACTGGTATTCTCCAGCCTGCTCCAAAACAGGCACAAGGCTAAAAGAAAGGACATTTCTAATAGTATTTATTGAGATCAACTATATATAAGCTCTGCATTCCAAAATACATGAAATAATTGGGCTAAAAGAGTGTAGGTATATACAGCTACTGAATATGACTGACTTCAAAACGACTCTCACTGTGGATAAACTTAAATAAATTTATTCTTATTCTTCCTCAAACTACCTTTATATAAATAAAATAACTTCGAATCAGAATTTTGGGAGGACAGGTTTTTAAATGCCCTTATACTAACTGTTGCTATATATGAAATTTTCTTGCCACTGTCATTTAGTCTGTTTGGTTATTCTCTGGGAGGAGAGAACAACTTCACTGATTTCTGCAATTTTCCTGAAATAAAACAGTGAAAATGAGAAAAGAAGTGGATTATATACATTACCAAAATGTGAAACGTTTTAGGATGATAGATTTTTTCCAAATATTTGATCATACAAGTTTTTCTTAAAATAATAGCACTTTTGGGAAGCAGTCCAAGAACGGTTCCCTCCTTATAATGTACTGGCTGCATCCCACCTTTCTCTCTGAATGAAGTCAGAGAAAAAGATGAGTTACAAAATGCAGCAGTAGCAGCTACAAAAGCCAAAAGAACAGCTGAGATAATACAAAATACACAAATCTCACTCCTTTTTAAGTATTCTTACCATGGGGAAGCTTCTATTTACACAAGTGCAAGACTCCTTCCACCATAAATACTTTTCTATAAAAATGTAAGGACTGCATAGAATCTGTAAGGACTTATTCATTCATTTATTGTTCTTCACATAGTCATTTACCTTCAGATCTATTTTTGATTATACTCTTACTCAGAGCTCCTGTAGGTAATTTTTTTTTTAACCATGCCAACTTCTGTGAAGCATTTTCCTAAATTCCGCAGTTCTAATCATAGAAGCTCCTTGTAACCTCTCCTGTCTCACAGTTTGAAGTCTAAAGTCTAAAACATGTTCCAGTCTGTGGTTTTGTTCATTCGCACAACTGTCTCAAGCCCACACATTGCACGCACCACCTCACCACTTGACTGCCTTGCAAAGCACTAACCATGTATCTTCAGATCTCGTGCAGTCTCCAGTTCTGTCTCTTCTCTGATATTATTGTTGGTTGATGACTTGACTGATTATGTTTGTTTGAGTAAGACTATGCAACTATAAGGGCTGTCCACGTAAATAACAAGCAGGATGGTATGGAGAGGTAACACTTTTCACTAAGCTGATACCTTCAAAACAGATAACTGATGAGGAAGACAAGGCTAGGTTATCTGTTTCTATTTCTTGTGTCTCGGTTGTGTCTATGCTAGAACCAGGAAATGAGCTTGGAGAATACATAGACCCAATCTAGTTAATCCCAGTGGTCACCTAGCAAGCAAGTGGCAAAGTTGGGAATCTACCCAAGTCCTGGGTCCCAGACTTACTTTTTTAGGGTCAGTAGTCCCTACTCTAAGCATTTGCCTAGTCAGCACGTTTCGAGCAGCAAGAGATTCTTTTTGCTATGGATTGCTGCACAACATACAGGCTGTGGACAGACATGGCCATGCACCAAGTATCCTTCAGTGCAAAAAGAACTAGAAAATCGGTCATATATTTTTTCTCCATTTATCTTCATTAGATGTTTAATTGTAACTGGCCTTCGGGGGGATCTCAGTTTGCTTCCCTGGTAGGATGGCTCTGCTCCAGCAGAAGGTTTGACTGCAGACAAGTACAGGCAAACTTACGTTAGCATTGATACACAGCTAGGCCATGTAATATGAAGACATGCAAGAGCAGACTTCCATGTGTGTCAGCTCTCTGAGCCTACCCACAGATCCACAGCATGGCTGTACTGAAATTTTCACTATCCCGCCTTTGACGCTGCTGGAACCCATAGAAATTACATTAACTGTCCTAGGTACTTTCCCTATGAAATCATATCTTTGGTATCTATAGTGAGATACCTTAAGGTACGAATTAAATAGAAGACATGCTAGTAATCTTGTCAGATTATTGTAAATATTCCTTCTTACCTAATAATCTTCCTATCTTTCCTAGATTAATTTAAAACAACTTTAAAATGCAAGCATTATTCTCAATACATAGCACTTCCCAGGACTACTTTGTGTTTCAGTGCTTAGAAAAATGATAAAATGTAAAAAGCTTTGGCTCTGCAAAACTAATTGTGACCTCTGCCTGATAACATACTCCAGTTCTTAAACTGCATTTAATTTCAGACATTTATGGGCCTTGTCATCTTCATTTCCCAGTGCTGTATTACTCAGCTTGTCCTCAAAAAACCCAAACAATCATAACATATATAGTACGATATGCTGCTGGCTTATGCAGAAAAAAAATCCTACTGACAAGAAGTCAGCCTCTCTCTAGACCGATCTGTGAGACAACTAATGATTTATTGGACAAATACAAGATTTTTAACATAAAGAACCCTGAAAAGTGCTTGCTGCTTCTCTATTGTAATCGGATTCCAGGCAGTGATTCTGCTCAGAGGCATGCTGTACCGTTAGTGTCAGGAAGACAGATGAAAACCTGAAGTTCATCACAACAGTTAGACAGGACCGGAGAAAAATGTTGCTTTCCTGACATCAAAGAATCAATAAGCAGCACTTACATTTTAAGTTCAGAGCGATAAAAGTAGATAGACAGCATTTTAATGTTTGTTTCCCTTTTCATAGCATATTTTTAATGTGAGGTTGGTTGGTGGTTGCTTTTTTTTTTTTTGTGCCAGACAAAGCAAGTTGGAGATATTTTCTCACAGCATAAGCTAATGTTCTCAATCTGTTTTTCCTTTCTTGGGTCTGCGTAGACAAATTCCACAGCAACATCTGATGATAAGATCAGACAGTAGTAGCAGAGACACGTTTAAATCATATTTACAATATGTCCCCTCTGGGCCAACCAAAGGGCAATCTTTCTTAGAACAATACATATTGGCAATTTTTTTGCTCCATTTAGAGATAATTTTAGCTCTTCAGTGTCATGCAAATACACAGGGCTTTACTCACTGCTATCAAGGCATTGGGAGCTCTGCCAGGAAAAGAGCAAACAAGTCTCTTAAGAGGAGCTCAGTTTGAGAAAGACTTCAGCGTTTACTCTACTGGGCATAAAACGGTGCATTTTTAAATGCACGTTTAAAAGACAACGAAAACATGTTTTTAAAATGAAAAAAGGAAAGGCATCAAAATCATTAGTTTCTGAAGTCTAAATTTACTTTAGGCCCACAAAAATTCACATACATTTACATGTAAAATGAAGCATTATTCAGCTCCCCTGTCTGGCAGCCCCGCAGGGAGCCCAGACCCTCAGCTGCCCCCTCCTCACAGCCCAGGAACTTTCCTCCCTCTCCTTCGCCTGGGTCAGGTGGGGAAGCCAACAGCCTGGCCCAGATGGACCCTGCCTTCTTCCAGGTGGCGTGGCCGGGGGGAGAGGACAACTGTCCAAATCTCTGCCTTCTCCTTAAAGAAGGGTTTGGTTCATAGGAGGAGGAATCTACATAGGCTTGCTAACCCCTGACCAACAAAACGAAGTACTTCTGGACACCGAACACCAAGCTCTTTGCTGCAAGATGTAGCAGAATTGGAGATATTAACGGTATTGCAAATCAGCAACTGGATATGGGTCTAGACAATGAGACCATCTGCCGCTATGTTAGATAGGCTTAATGTAAGCATGTTATAAACGCTTCTGCTTTCTGATACGTGCTGCATGACCAAAGTTAGGAAAATCATCTGCCTCGGAAATACACTATATCATTGCCAACTGGTGAGTTTCCTTTCCTGTAAAGCAAGTGACACTTCACAGTGTCAGAGGAAGAATATTGGACAAGATGGACTGTAAAGCAAAGAAAGACATCAGTGCAGCAAAAATATTCGAAAGGGAGGGAGAAACCTTTGCTAGGGAAGCAATGAGAAGAATTAGTAACCTGGTCTTGAAACATTCCATACTACAAACGCACTCACTCCATGCACTGTATTGGAGAAGATCCTTCACTGACCCTGTTAAACTGTTCTTAAACTTCCCTCTGAGATCGAACAATTGCCCAGCTCTGCCCAGGACCCACCAGACACAGTGATCTCCACACACAAACACCACCACAAGCTCTTAAATACACCACAGCTCCTGGGGAGCTTGGCAGATGAAAGCAATGTGAATCATAGAATCATTTAGGTTGGAAAAGACCTTTAAGATCATCAAGTCCAACCGTTAACCTAACACTGCCATTATCTAGTATTGTTATAATTTTATGGTCCTGTCTGTATACAGTGTCTTAAAACTTTGTAAGCTCTTTTCTTGTTTGGTTTTCACTGCCTTTAAGCATCTTGGTAAATTTACAATCCCTTTTCTTTAGCTTCTTTTTCTATCTCTTTATTTGAAGACCTGGCATGCAATGAATCAAAGAAGGGATATTTATACCCATACTGTGAGAATGTTTACAATGTACAGAAAATTCTGTCTGTGGTTTGGTCTTTGTATATTTTCAGAATAAATGACAGTTTTCCAAACGTACTATATTACTGTTGAGTCCACAGACTCTGTATTTATGTAACTAAAATGCTTTTATTTAGATCTTTGCAACATGCCAAAATTAAAAATATTTTAATGAATGAATCAAAGTAGTACAGCAAAGAAATCTGTAATGCATTACCATTTCAAAATAAAGATTTCTGTGAAAAGCCTCTCAGATACAAAGAATCTGTTTGTTTTACAAAAAGTAATTTTGTTATTTTTATGCCCATTGTTTTAATAACAGAACTTTGATCTTGAAAATATTTTAGCATGAAACATGAATATGGTAATAGCCAAAGTTTCCATTTAGCTGCTGCTTCATGTTCCAAGAATATTGGGTTCCATTACATGTAGCATTTAATAATTTACATATGGGCTCCAGGCGACCTCCCTGAGGTCTTGATGCAGACACTGTTTAAGTTTTCCAAACTTTCACTCAGGTACATGGATTTTCAAACTCGAGAATATCAATAGCATCACTAAGGGCCTGACTTAATTTTCCCAATGCCATGATCTGGTTTGAAGAACACGAGTGTTACAGGAGAATGTTCCACTCAATCATGCAGACATCAAGCACTCCACGACTTCCCCACATTCTACTTGCAGACAGTTCCTTAACAGAGCTAAGAAGTCATTATGTTACTCAAGCATCTTGTATTAAATTCAGTCCTCTATAAAGTTTTGGAAACAAAGGAGGCAGCTATTAATACTCCATTTCCTTAATTCCCTTCAAAGGAATTCCCCTTTCTGAAAAACTTCAGAAATTATAGCGAAAATCTGCCTTACTCTAACGCATTTGCTGCCTTAGGCTTACTTACAAGTGTAGGTAAGTATGAATGAATGAGGCAACATCTCACCTTCCTACCCACAAATGTCACTGGGGAAAAAAAATGGAGGATTTTGTAAATTTGTCTGGCACTTCCAGATGTCAAGCAGCCCTGTCTGACCACATATGGATCAGCTCTACCATGCACCTGTAATGAGTGCAGTGCCTCTGGGACTGCCAGGCTGTGATGTATGCTTGGGTAAATGGATACTGATGGATTTATCGAGCATGTGCAAATCGTCTCTGTAGCACACTGTATATCATAAGTCTAACATTTACAGAAGCATCAGTTCTGGTATATGTTCACTACCGAAATGAACCGGAGATGTTTCTGGGATTCTGCATCCGTTCCTGGGGTGTGAGCTAGTCAGGTCAGGGAGATGGTGGATCAAGTTTTGAGAAGAGATTCATCACAGAGAAGTTAAAGATGTGCTGTTGGCAGCACTGAGGGTATTCTGAGCATCCTGGTCACAACCAAATTTGCTTTAAAAGCAGTTTTATAAACGCAGTTACATCAGGACCTGATAGCATCTGCCTTAGAGGGAGACTGATGTCGGGTAGAATGTACTCTGGGCTGATATTTATTCTTGATTAAGCAACGTTTCTGATAAGCTGAAGCCTTCACACCATCCCAAATCAAGTTATGTGCGCGCATCCCTTAAGCTTGCACACCTTTCTGGGATCCTTGAGGTGAATGAATAAATCTTACAAATGGTTATATGCCTCTAATGACACCTCTTGAAAGGAATAAATTCTAGTTAATCTTGATGGATGGGTTGGAAGTAAGGCATGCAAGAGAGAGCTAGCAAAAGCACTAGTATTAGACATTTCCATTATCATTAAACATGCCACCCTGCCCTTGAGAGCTGATTAACATCAACACCTCAGAAAAAATACTGGAAAATCTCCAGCATCAGATGTGACCTTGCAGTACTGCAGCCCATGGCAATTGCAGAAGGCAGCGAGTCCTCTAATCATGTTCTTTCATCTTCAGTCATGATATGAGTGCCATTAACATTTTAGAGGGTTCCAAAATTAGGAAGCTACTTTCTTCTCTCCCACTCCCCGTCAGTAAAAAGGACATAGACACGTGAATTTAACATGTGTCGGAAAACAATGATATATTTCCCAATTATAAGTAAAGTGCAGTTTGCCACTAAGGATCAAGAGATGTGCAGCACCCTCTGGTCACTCCGCCCACACCCTGGGCAGAACCTGCCCATCCATCCTTTGCATTCAGCGACGCTAACGAGGAGATTCTGTACTTGGAGCGAGCTGCCTTAGCGTGGCCCAAAATAAGCAATATAATTACAATCCAGTTACCAATACTGGAGAAGTCTGAATCATCTTCTTTTAGATGTTATGTCCAAGTAAGCTTAATCACACTGGCAACACAGGAAAGTTTATGTTCCTACTGAATAGAAATAGTCTTCTGCAGAGCACAGGAACATTTTCATCTATTCAATATCTGGATTATTTCAGTGCAGCTACTTTTACATTTAAAATACCACGTCTGCAATGTGCTGTCCCCACGTGCCGAAGCACGGCTGCAGCATCACACTCCTCCTCCTCCCTGCCAGGAGAGTCGGGGCACCTCTGCTTCTCCTGCGTGCTGCCGAAACCCTCAGGGCTCCACGCACAGCCAAGGCTTTGGCTGTAGCAGTCGGCAGTACGGACATGGGACACAACCACCCTCCGCCAAGGATCTGGCATTGGGGTGCAGGTATCAGTGCTGGTGAGCCGTGGCCTGGCCAGGCTGTGGCAGCGCTCCCCGTTCAGGGAGGAAAACCATCTGGATTTCACAGTTCACAACTGGGGCAGGCATTCCAGGGCAGCCAGGCTCCCACTGACTTTCACTTTGTTTTCTTTAAAACAGACCGAGTTGCTGTCAGCTTTCCTACGACTTTCTCCCGCTCTAATTTACGTCCCATGCAAACTTCACAAACATTTTCCACTGGAATAAACCAGGGACAGAGCTTTTCCCCTGCAGCATTTGGGGAAAACTGATGAAGTTATGCAAAAAGGCTTGGATTATTTCTAGTCTGAACTTTTTTATTTTCTGAATTAAAAAAAAAAAAAAATATTTAATTTTCAGGTTTTATTTGGGCTACAACTATCATTACCAAGCAACAAAGAAGGATAAAATTGGAAGCTTTTTGAAATTAGTGCTACATTTTTCAGACCTCAGTTAGGCTTATGGTACTAGACATAGCTGAAGAGGAAATTAGCAGAACATATATAATCATCGGCTCATTGGTGTATTAAGTACCAGGATGCAAACTATCCTGACTGTATAGTTTAGCACACATCTGTGTCCACACACATTTGATTTTCTGATGTGAGAAAAGTTCTCTAAAAATTCAGTAAGTTACTTCTGCAGATCAGTTCCGTTCAGTGTCTTACTATTTTTAAAAGGAATGTCCTTAAATATCCCTGTAATTCTATCTTTTCTTTAGCATTCCTAGCTTGAGAAATGGGTGACAGCTTTCTGTGAGTTGAGTGGTCACAGCAGTATGGCACACATATTTCTCTCAGATTAAAAAAGAAAAAAAAAGCCACAATAATATTTTAATGCAGTAAAATGTCACATAGCCAACATGAAATGTAACAACCTTCCACACATCATTTGACGTTCTTTGCAACTGTACAATCTATCTCGGTATTTACCTATTGCAATAAGTTTTTGAAAGGGAAAACTTCTGAGCATAATGACTTTGTCCAGTTTAACATAACCAGGTTCCACTTAACAGAAAATTGATTTTTACTCCACCATTTAACTGACTCCTTTTAAGACAAACCGCATGGCGAGATGGATCTGTGCACTATCATGGGCAGTCTTGATCCTGGCATTTTAGTGCTTCTAGCAAGCAATATGCTTTAAAAGCACAACACTTGTGTATACTCCCTCAGGGGATACAGTCTTGCTACAACTTTATCTAAAGGTAGATTGTGAGACTGAAGAAAATAATCAAATCAATTCTTCCTAAATATCCAGAACACAACCACATGCAGACCTCCTCATTACTCAGTCCTTGCAAGTGAATTGGACCCCTGTGGCTGTTCCCCTTCTGACACAGCAGTGGCTATCAACTGTTTTCTTGGATACCCTGAAGGGAAACCAGAATGTGACCGTTCTTTACTGTGCCACTGCTGTCCAGTGTCATGATTTCAGTGACGTAGCCAGAGACGTCCACCGGCGGACGAGGAACATCATTGCTCCGGGGAACCCTGAGATGGGCAGGACACTGACTTTTCCATTTCTGGGCTGTTTGACAGTTTCTGGGTTTTTTCTACTTACAAATGGAGTTAAATAAGAAAGCATCAGTGTTTTCAGAGAAAAAAAAATATGAAAATATGTTTGGTTTTCAGATGTTACGTTTCAGTTTTTATTTTTAAAAAATTCTCAATTTTCTAAACTGTCAAAGGAACTTCTCACAAGAACAAGCAGTCTTGTCCTCAAATTTCATTTTAAAATATGTCTAAATATTTTATTTGGAAAATCAGATTAGTGAAACACTCTTTTTTTCTCCCTCAAATGAAAGTGTATCGACTTGGTTTCGGTTGAAACACCATTTCAAATAGGGGAGAGGGATGTCTTCCAGAAATAAATCAGTTTTTCAAGTAGGTCAGGTTCGCACTAGGGTTTAACCTATAAGCACGAGCCTGTGTTATCCCAGACACAAACAGGATAACTCTGAGTCCAAAAAAAGTTTCAAATTACTGAAAAAGACTTCAAAGGATAAAAAAACTGTTATTCCAAGACAGATTTTTAAGCATCAGACAGGGAATTCAAAAAATGACTGAAAACTCAAACTGATCTTTTATGCTATCTCTAATCATCGTGGTCACTAAACACCAGCTCAGAAACTTGTTACCAGACTTAGCTGAAGGCACTGTTGTTTGAAAGATCAGGCTCATGTCCAACCACAATTTTCTGCCTTTCTTATGAGTAAATAAAGCAACTTCCACAATATGTTTAAAGATAAATCCCTGGATCTTCTCTCCACCCAATTTAAAACTCTTTCAATTAAGCTCTGGAGAATTTTACAACAAATCAGATTTAAACATTGTGAAAACGCGGCAAGTAGGACTCCAGGGATTCCTTTAAAATTCTGCAATGAATAAGATACGTAATGTGAGGTTTTGTAATTCCCAAAAGAAGGTTTATGAGTGCAAACTGCGATGTTTCCAAGAATAGAAGGGAGGTGAGGTCTGTAGGATGTAATAATGTTTAGTAGACTAAATGATACAGCGATAAAATATCCAAATTTTGAGCACACAATTCTTTGTGTCATTGAAGAACCCCTTAAGAATCCCAGAAAATCTTTTTTAAAAATGGCTTGAGCACCAGGAAACTTTACGTTCTTTCTAACTAAATCAGTTGGTCTAATAATAGATGGAAAATTACTTTGCCTTAAAAGATTTTGCCATTCCAAACAAATCGCTTATATAGACAATGATACAACATTCAACCCAGTTATTTATAACTCCCTACCACACCGCAAACAGTTCAGGAAGGAATACACGTGTATTTACACAAAGCTTGTATACGACCACTGGACAAGATAACCAGAATATATGTGGTTTCAAAGTGTTTTGCAAACCACAGGATATCTCCATGAGTGCACTCAGAAGTAGCAATTAGGTGGACTGTTACCTTTGATAAATGGCAATGCATTTGTTTCCTTTGGTGAAAGAAGGACCTGAACTACATTACAAACACCTAAGCACAGTTGGTACATTCATCAGGAACCACAAGCAGGTCTGGTTGAAAATTATTTCTTGGAAAAGTTTTAATGAGAAGTTTCTACTGAATTACTTAAGAGGTGTCTATCGTGGCTTGTTATCCAGTCCTATGAACAAAATGGGCTCCGAGTCCAAATCAAAATACTCTGCATTTGTCACATAAATTTCTTACTTCACTAGTATCAAGAACAAGACATACTGTGTGAAGTCCTGCCCTGCTTAGGCCTTACGCCAAAAGCCCTAGGATTTCACGAGTAGGACAGTTCCTTCAGTCTTGGATGGCAAGCATTACACAGGACTAACCACTTGCAGAGTTCTGTGCTGATTCTGAAATAACATCATTTGTGCATTGTGAACTCCTGTTCAATGAGTTGTAAATTCTAACTTACTTTTCTTTATCCTCCTCCCTGCCTCCCGCTTATCAGTTCACCCAAACTACATCAGCTAAGGGCAACCCCCATCAAACCAATGCTATTGTTTCCTGGCAACCATACTTTTTTCCATTAAAAAAAAAATTAGTCACATAGGATTTTTCCTTAGGGCAAGTCTAGCCAGTTAATTATTAAGTAACTACATTGCTTAACTAGTTAGAGGAACTCTGACTCATCACTGCTCATCATTTGGTTTCCAATGGATTCATGGTTAACAGGCAGTGAGAAGACAGGGCCACCTGCTACCTGCGAGGGCAAGTAGCCCCACACAGCTCACTTCCGAAGTGATGGCAGAGGATGGGGCTGTGCTGCAGTACGCCTAGTCCCGGTCCTACCGCCTGCTGCTAAGAATACAGCAGGATCTGCAATGTTCTGCAGCCTGCTCTCCACCACCCCGAAGGTATTTCCAGATGGGAGTCTGCCTGGGAGTGGCAGGGACTCCTCTACTGCTTTTGGAGAAGTCCTGGCACTGAAACCTTTCAGCTGTTGTGGCCGCAGCATAAGGATAGTAAAGCTGTACTGCTGTAGGCAAGGGAAGCAGCGCTATATGTGGATGCAGGTCCTTCACACGCATGGTTCGGACTTCTGACGATTTTGTAAGGCGCCTGCTGAGGCTGGGACAGAAGCCTATTCTGGGCAAGGAAGGCCTTGTTGTTTACACAAGGATGCCAAACAGTTCCCTAAGGAAGAATCTAAATGTAAACTCATTTATGTGAAATGTGAAAACTAACTGTGAACTCCCATAGTTGCCATCACCCTGCGGCAGTACAGAACAGTTTGTCTTCTTATTCAAGCATCCCAATGTCATCTGCAACCTGGATCTTTTTCTCGGCTGTATGTTCACAATGACTAAATTAAAAAGTCAAAACATGCAAACAGCAAACTAAACTGGACTAAATCAACCTTGAACAAGAAATGCACAGTGACTGCTGCAGAATACATCGTGCTTCTTAAAGCCCAGGGACATTCAAATCTTGTCAGTAGCACAAAAAGGTGCTTCTTTCCTTGGCTTGTGCACAGCAGGAGACAAATGAACTTTGACGTCTCATTTCAGCTCATCACAGAACAAAGACAACAAAGGTGCTCCATATGCCGGCATGGGTTAGTCATGCAACAGCTACTTAGTCTAGCGAGGACAAGGGCACCCCTCTCTATGAACCCTAAGTCTGGTTTATATAAAGTCTGATGTTTTCTTTCATAAGAGTGCTGTTTCCAGAGACTAGTTTATTCTTGCTAGGATTAAGTAGATAGCAAGAATAACATGCTGCAGTGTATGTTGCCAGCCAATTAAAGCAGATCATGGCCTGATACTGATAATAGAGATTCTACGGAATATTATTCAGATTCCCAGACAATAAATCTTAAAAGTAATGTCTGGGATATTGTTCCTGTCCAACAGTATCTCTCAAACATTTACACAATGGTATATTTATACAGTTAGTTTTATTTGGAGCAATGGTCTGTCTAGATTGATTTAAGGAACTCAAAAGTTGAGCCTTGAAGCCTGTCTTACTATGGTTGTTCTCTAATTAATCAGTACTAAAAACAAATAAGCAAATCACAACAACAACAACAACAACAGACTGCAAAAAGAGAGCATTAATTGGTACTAGTCATTTTTAAAGTCAACAGTAATTCTTTTTCATAGAGATTTTGTATAAGTCCACAGATACTACTTATAGGCAGGGATTCTACCCTGACCTCTCATTTTAAGTACTGCATTGCAGTTACAACAGTTTGTAATTTCTCAGTCTCTATTTATTAACTCTGCTTTCTCTGCCTTTCTCTTACATGTTCTTGTTTTACAAGCATATACTTTTTATAGTATGAACTTTTCTCATAACTTCTATACATATATTCTTACTAATACAGAAACATACTTATTACTGTTATGCAGAATAACCACCCAAGTCCTGTTCTAGAGGTACAGAATGCACCTAAGGTATAAGAGATTAAATCACCCTCCACGTTCACTCATGTGCTACTGCTGCTGAAAATAGTAACAGCAGTTTTTAGTGCTAGTTCCTGAAATGGAGTGTTTCTGAGCATAGGTTGCAGAAGATACCAAGAAAAGTGCTGTCCACACTACCGTTTCTGTCATTTTTTTGTCTACTAGGTCTACATTTTCTCAATAATGTTAGGGATAACATTGATAAATGGCTAAAGTACGAGACTAGACATGAGCAATTTAGGGCTCAACTGAGCTGTTCCACTCAACTGCCACGCAATTCTAGAAGTCATTTCAACCACCTTGCGCAAAAATCTGCTTTCTAATTAAAAGCTGGGCATTGAAGTTGAAATCTGTGAGGGCTGACATCCAACATCTGCTGCTCATTTTAAAAATAGACAACAATAATTATGCTTTTCTATATTTTTCATTATTTTGAATTTCTTAGAAGAAAATAAAAAATATTTTCATATGAAATAGGAAACTAATAGTTACATCTTTAAAATTTCAGACATCCCTCTGTTATAATTTTGAATAGGTCTGTCAGTTGTAGAAGAACCTGTTGTAGCTGAAAACAAATGCCTGTGACGACTTGTCTTTTGATGCGTTCTGGGCCATTGATGTCTTTTCCAATACAGTATTTTTTCATCCTAAAAATGACCTCAGAAAAATCATGCAATTCAAGGTCATAGAAAAAAAAGGCTGACTTATTTGCCTTGGTTTTTACCCAAGCACAACTGTAATACCATACATGCTGCATAGGCTGAAGGTGACTCCCCTTCCAAGCAGACATACATGTTGTTGAATGAATCAAGCACCTGTTTGTTTGCCTTTTGCAAGGGAAAGGTTTTCACAAATTGTGTAACTCTGCTAGTGAAGAGGGTCTTATTTTCACGACAGACAAAGTGGACATAGTGGTGGCTGGAGGCAAAGTTAAATGACATAGCAAATGGAGCACTCTACCTGGACCAGTGACATGACAAACCCAGAGGCAACAATAAAGTCTGCCAAGGAGCTTGATTTTATCAGTGGGTTCCCAGGTATAAGAAACACTCTAAATGGTCACCAAAGCACTTCTACAATATATCTCTTAGAGTATGACAAGATTCTTACTAAAACATAATTTGGATTTACAAACTGTCCCATATTCTGGATGTTTTGACTGATAAAGAGGTAGTAGGGGTTGCTCCTCTGAAACAGCTAGCAGACAGCTGGATAAGCAGTAACATCAGTGTATTTATGCCTATATGAGTCAGCCCTAATGTAAGCTGAAGTTCACATAACGCTCCTCAGAATACCCATAAACAAGATAACTTGTTATAGTCAAAAGCAAGAGCAGAGGAAGTACAGTAAAAAAGGGTCAAGAGCAGCAGCAACTTTCCACTAACAACAGTAAGAGCAGCAAGAGTTTTCATTTGCTAAATCTTGGTCAGTGTCAATAAAATTCCTTTGTTTATGTCTTTATAATTTAAAAAACCTCACGAATCCTAAAATGTGCCTTCTGTATAGCAAGAACATATTACTGTAGTCATATACATTTCCAACAAAAACTTGCAATGAATATCAATGCATCAGATTTCCCTTTCCCCCCACCTCAGAATTGTTGAAAATGAGCTAGAAAATAGTTCACTAGTTATCTGAAGGGAAACCTGCTCATTTTGGTGGTAGTCGATTGCTTAAGCACAGTTGTCTGATGTTGAGCACTGATGTGTCCAGGCCTTTGGAAATCATGAATGAATTTCAATTGGGTATGGATAGAGCAACTTCTGCTGCACAATGTGATGTCTTACCAATATGTATTTACCTAGAAATCCAACACAGAGCTTAATAATGTAAGTCTAACATAAAATTCACCAGTGGCATAAAACGTTCCTAACAGGCAACGTATTGAATATGTGAAATATTGTGATGATTAACTCTCATGGTTCAAATGTTTTATGAAAAGCAGCCATTCAGCAGATACCAGAGTGCTGAATGCTCTGTCCATAGATGACTTTACCTAGTCTCACATCTGTGTAGTCCAAATCTAAGTGACATTTTTGAGTGAAGTAGAAGTATTGCAGCAGGAAGAGCTCATTATATCTGATTAGAGACAGTTCCTTTCAATGTTGCATTAAGACCATATTGAGATCTACCTGGAACATTTTTACGACATCCACTAGCTCTATAAAAATGGTACAAGTTGGTTTCTACCAATTATATTCACAGAGAAATGGATTTGAAGAGCCTGCAATACTTTCCAGAAATGTTTGTTCTCAAAAGACAACAAGCTTTGCAAATTGCACCATGGGTTTTGCCTGTCCTGCTAAAGCAACTATGCATTACCAAGATTTTATCAGTCTGCTCCTGGTATCAGCAGGCCTGATTCTGCATAATGATTCTTGTGCTTCCCAAAGTTACAGGTTTCAAATAAACAGATGATGAGCTTCACGACTGCAACGCTACAACTCAGGATTGGACCCATAATGAAACAATTAGCATTAAACAAACAGCACAAAACTTGTGCTTGTTAGGTTTCATCAGTCTTTCTTTGGGTCGTGTTGTTGTGAAACAACTTCTAGGGAAGAAAAGAGAAAAGAACTGTTGCTGAAGTGAATGCAAACTGTTTCATGAGACCAGTAAGATTTGCATGACTGTACATCCATACAATCTAAATTCCTCATGCTGTAGACAGCTGGCATAGATATCTCTTCTTTAGCACACAGGTATATTGAAAAATACTTCAGGTAGCCTGTTTAAATGTTGTGTAGGGTATTAAGAGCCTGATCCGAAGCGTATTAATGCCAGTAGAAAACCAAAGTGTCATATGCTATGTATTTTGAGTAGTCTGAATTGTAATACTAAAAGGACCTTATTTCCTTCGGAGAAGCCACAGACAACCCCAAAAGACCATAAGAAACCAAATCCTTAAGAAGCACTGTCAAGCAGCAATTTTTGGCGAAGAGGAACACTGAACACTTCTTTTCTTCTGAAAAATCTGAGCAGTCACTTTATTCATATGTGGAAACACAACCTCCCCACTATGTTTAATGTCACAAAAATGCTAACTGCTCATGGGGGAAATATTAGATCAATGCTAAAAAACAGCTGGGAAAGACCAGGGGAAACATTGCACAAGATCTGCAAGCACTTTGCGGAATATTTAGTTGGCACTTTCCTGGAGTGTTTGTGAGCATTTTCTGATATTTCTGAAGGCATGCTGGGAAAATGTTATGGGAAAATAACAGTCAAGTAGTAGAGCCATATGAAAAAAATCAACAACAAATAATAATGAAAGAGGCTAATTTATCCCCCCGATAAATCAATGCTAAAGCAGAAATACACTGTGTGTAACAGTATTTCTTGCTAGGAAAGGGCAAGGCAAAGTTGTGTGTTATTTCTATAATCAGTTCCCTTCATCACTATTCCCACCAAGTTCCTAGCTTCCAGCAGCAGATGAGAGAG
Source organism: Cariama cristata (assembly GCF_000690535.1). NCBI lineage: Eukaryota > Metazoa > Chordata > Aves > Cariamiformes > Cariamidae > Cariama > Cariama cristata. The sequence goes on from NW_009628657.1 coordinate 52,933, forward strand.
GCATCAATGTGTCCACACATGTCAAGAAATCTGGCAGTCTCCTACCTTCCTCCCTCTTGGCCTACAACTAACTTAATTCAGCTTTTGTGATTTTTCAAGAATGCATGCACTGTTTTAACAAAAACAGTTCGCATTCTGTTGTGCAGAACTGAGTAGCATTTAAGCAATCTATGCTCACTAGAGTTGTAGTTCTCTCCTCGGATCTTATGACTTGAGATGTATTTCTTCTTCACAGTTATTTTAAGTAGGATTATACACCCCTCTCCCCTTGTCCTGCCCCATGTGGGACAGTCTTTCCAACCAAAGAGGAGAAGCAGCTTCCCCACACAGCACCTGCCTCCAGCCCTCTCCACTTTACTATTTTAAAGTTTTCTCCACAGATTCATGACTTTTAAAGGTATGTAGGCCATACCTTGCAGCCTCCTCTGCTCAACTTTTTTCCAGGTCACTTTGATGTTGCCCTCCTGTGCAGAAACCTCAGTGTTTGAGAACAGACATAGCCTTTGTCCTCGTGATAGACCTGACTCCAGAGACCAAGAACTTCTGCAAAATGCCACCAACAGCGTGCAGTCACAGTTTGAGCATTAACATTTACCAGCCAAGGCCCCAGAAGGGTGTATATTCCAGTAAAAAGCCAACCCCTTGAGCAATATAAAAGGCCTGCCAAGGACAGCCTAGTAAAACCAGATGCAGTGGGTTGGAAAGATACAGAATGGTAGTCACCCTGGTAAGCAGTGTGAGATGAGGAAATAAGGAGAGGACAAGGAAATGAGTGGAGAAACGAAAGAAGAAACAAAAGAAGAGCAACAGGGAGAGAACTGACATGGGCAGTATGAAAAAGCGTACGACAAGCAGGCTATATAGGAAAGTAAAGGCAGGTGCCAGTGCAAAAAGGTGAAAAATGGGGTTTAGACATATATGCCCAAATTACTGCTAGCTGTAATACTGTTGCCTACATCGCAGATAATTTAGCAGTTGGGATCTCTTAGACAAGAATGAATGACTTCCAACTGCTTGGAAAAATATGAAAGTATGAATGATAGTATTTCACTATATTGAAAAAACAAACCTATGACCTTACAATTATTACCTACAGTTTTACCCTTACTTTTGCCATTGGTCTGAGCAGTGCCCTCTTGTTTCAATCCATTCGTCTTCAGTAAATTCCTGATAATTGCATATGCGCTAACTTTACACAGTAGAGGTCAATATTGTACTTTTACAAGATAACTGAGGCTAATATTAAGGGAATGGCAAATGCACAACTTAAACAAATTTCAGTAACTTGAAAGAGCTTTGCATGCCTCCTGAAATAATTCCTAACACCAGTTCAGTACACTAACCTTTGCCTTTAGAATAGCTATAGTCAGATAAATCATTTAACTCCACCATCAAGGCTGTTACCTTTGGCTTTTTCCATTACTTTCTATCTTGTTATTCAATGACTCAAATCAGTCACCAGAGCCTACTTCATCAAGCTTCCATAATCTACAAAACAACTATTTATAACATGATTTTTTCATGATTTTTTACCAGTCAGCCCAGTTTTCTTTACAAACGTTACTCAATTTCTCATTACATTGGGGGGGGCGGAAGTCGATTTCCACAGTGGCTAATGAAAAAGTATTGGAAGGCATAAAGCTATTGCAGAATAAAAACCACATACCTGCCTTCCAAATCAAATAAATTAGTCTTCAGAGACCGGACTAAAGGGACAGGCTTTGAGGCTTGAGTTACTTGGGGCTGTTGCAGTACATATCCACTTCATATAGCAGGACGTATCTGACTGCATATAGCCAGAAACAGAGTGCAGAGCAACCAGTGCCTTACATAAACACCTCTCAGGGAGACACAGCCGGTCTGCTCTTCCCACAATGTCTCTTAGCTACAGTTCTGATGATCAAGCAACAGACTGGGTAGGAAAAGCACCTCCCATCCCAATATACAGCTGTTTAAGTAGCAAATGTCAAGAGGGACCTTGCAGCAAATTTTTGAATATGCAGGCTGCTGTGTGCAGTCACAGTCATAGCTCACAAATGGTAAGAAGGTTTTGCATTGGCCTGAAGTACCATAGGTGAAGTCTCCCTGACTTTGTGGCACAAGGTCCTTTTACAAAGAGCAATTGTTTTAACTTGAGTGTGGAAAAGTCTTCTTGTAGTCTTTATAAATGCTGTCTAATGGAAAATTAATTAGCAGAACACGAAGAGTAGGTATGGGAGCAATCTCATAATGTCCTCATTGTTATAAAGCAATGTACAAACATACAGTGTAAGCCATTATATTGAAAACAATCATCTTCCTAAAACAGCCTGCAGCAGCGAATGCCTAAAGAAAGGGATTTGTTACCAATCATGTAACACTCTGTACTAGTTCCTAGTCACATTTTCTCCTGATGTTTAGCAGGATTCTGTGCTTGGTAGTTTGGGAGACAGCCTTGATCCTAAATAAATTACTAAGCTTTCAGCCTCCTAGCTTAGCTACATGGAAAAAAACATGAGCTGCAGTGAAACAGAAGGGAGAAGAGAAGTAATACCTGTGGAACTGCTGAGGAGACCATTTTCAAAATTTTATTTCCATTGCAATGTCAATGGAAATTTTCACAGAGAGGTATAAAATTGCAGCAATTCTGATTAATTCTGAAGCTAGCCATGTCAACATATTTTTTGGCAAAAATAGGGATATGTCATTAAAAGGATTCTTGCCCCCCTCCCAACTCTTTTCCTGGAGGAAGCCTTGGTCCAAAGGAGCCACACAGTGGACCTGGTAGACTGGCATGTTTAGTTCATGGATCTCAGCTCTGTTTCTGACACGTGTCTGGCCGGGCTGTCGAAAGCTGTTAGTTATCTTACCTTACTTCAGGTCCTGCAAGTATCACTACTCCATTATGTATACACCAGGTTTGGAAACAAACTGTGTAGGACATTCACTAGTAAAAGTATGAAAAACAAGTGAGAAAGAGTGACCTTAAATAGGGCGATTTCTGACCTTGTGGGTGTCCCTGAAACCAAAATACAGATCTCCATTAACACAAACACATTGCAGCTCCCACATGGGACCAGCTTTGTTCTCCATAGGAGTCTCCTCACGTCCTAGAGGATGTCAACCGCTCCCTCTGGAGCCTCGGTTCGTTTCCTTCTCTTTTCTATATGACACCCACAGCATTCCCTAGGACAGAAATCTCCATCCTCATCTCCATCCCCCTCATTATCAAAGCTGCCAATCCTACTCACAGACGTATGCCCTGGAGAGGGAAGATTAGCCATATGCTGATTGTGGAGCACAGTCCTCATTTTGGACTTGACTTACTTGGATAGCCACGCCGGTCCTCTGCTCCAAACCATCTTCTCTTCTCTGAAATCTGAAGTTTCAGCCTCATTAGTACGTCCTCCTAAAAACCCAAATAAATAAGAAACAGTTTCCTTCATGCTCTTGGTGACTTATCCTTTATATTATTAGAACCGACTGAAAAAGTTAAGACCATTTTTATATTAATGTCTTTGAAAATTATCCTTGTTTTGTACTAAAATATAGCATTAGCTGTATTATTATAATTATTTGCTAATTTTTCAGATAACACATTTTCCTTGCATTTTTATGTGGCATCCTGGTTAACAAAATGTTTTCTTCTTCAAACACAGTTATTTCAGAAATAAAAAAAAGTAAGTATCTATTTCATTATGATTTTAAGAAAAAAATTGTACTGAAAATTTACGTTTTGCATTTAGAAATTGTAAAAAAAACAAACTGTGGACAATGTTTCCTCATAATGACCTGTTTCTAACTTTTTCACAGAGACAAAAAAATTGACATTTCAAGGAGTTTTCAGAAAATTCTGCTTTTATTTGTTCATTTAGATCTAGTATTTATATTAAAAACTGTTTTGCCAAAAGGCTTACATTCTGCCACCAATAAATGTAGCAGAGACTGTCAAAATAAAAAGATACTACTTTTCTTCATTTTGGAAGACATTTGAAAACAAAAACAAAGCTAAAACTGAAACAGTTATGAAGGCTACACAAAATGTTTTTAATTAGAGCAAGATAGCTATGAATATTAACATTAAACAATGTAATTTGAATGGATCTGATAGAGCATCTTGTGCAGAAGGACTACATTCAAGTTCTGTGGTGTTCAGAGCACAAGTACAGAGTTTAAAAGCTCGTGATGCTCCACACTATTGCAGCATTAGAAAGTTAAATGAAACAGCCATAGTGGAGAGGCCTTGGAGGTCTCTGTACCTACTCAGCCATGACTCCTAAAGAAATTTAGAGCTCCCAAAGGACTCTGCTCAAGCAAAGAGGAAGAGTCTTCATACCTTCAAGTGTGTTCTTTTTTTTTTTAAAGAGGAAAAAAACCACAAACCTCCTCATGTTTTAAAAAGGTACCTTTTGTTTCTTAACAGCAAAACTGGGTTTGTTTAATAGCTAGAATGTACCTTCTTTCCCTCTCTAAATGGAGTGACTGGTCTCCAGAACACACACAACTCCCATCACTTGCACCATTTTGAATTAAGAGTAAATATTGATGCATGTTAATGAGAAAAACAATGGCTTGACCTACTGTAACCTTCTTAGCATATGACTTATTAATCCCCTGACTGTTTAGTTCCACGGGGACTAGACTCTTAGGGTCTTTGATCATTAATATTAATCAAAAGTTTAACTTGCATCAAGAGATTTCCACACTGGCTTAACAGTTCCCCGATTCTCACACTTCCCAGGCAAGAATGTCACTGATTTAAGATCCCTGAAACATAGACCTTAGGTTTTGAGGACGAGATGTCTAGCTGTATGCACACTTCACGTTTTCTGATGCGGGAAGTTTCCTACAGACATCTTTAGTTTCTATCTGTATTCAAAAAACGTTTAGATGTGGTACTTCAAGACATGGTTTAGTGGACATGGTGGCATCAGGTATACGGTTGGACTTGATGATCTTTGAGGTCTCTTCCAACCATAATGATTCTATGATTCTATGATCATCACACATAGAATCTGTGATCTTTCAAGCTCACTATTTCTCCAAAAAGTCACTGTGATGTTATTGCACATCTCTGTATAGTCTGGGATAAACAGTTGCAATACACCAAGCAGAACACTGATGTAAAATCCTCCCCTATGAAATCTTTTAACACTTAAAGTATATAACTTTTTTGAGCTCTTGTTCAGTTCCCCAACAGAGTCAAATGAAGAGCACACATACTACAGACCAGTTCTCAACCTCTCCCATCAAACTCCACACAACAGCAAGACATTTTCAACGTGCATACCCAGTTTGATGCTTATCCTAGCCTGATCATACAAAGTTTATTTTAAAAAGGATTAAACTTATTTTTATTACAATATTTAAAACTACATGATTATTAATTTTCTAAAACTGTACACTTTTTTCCAAGTGACGCATTCCAGACTCTCACCATATTTGCTTCTTTTCACCAGGCAAATTTTGTCATGTCCCTGCTTTAACTTCACAAAGGCCTGTTGCACCTCTCTACGCACTGCTTCATTTCATCCCAGCCTCCTTCCCAACAAGAAATAAGGAAATCACTCACTGAAATCTGTGCTTACTATTTCTAAGTACTGGAACCTCCTTTTCAAAAACTTGTGTTTTAAAGCAACACGAATTCCACAGAAAATCTAAGAGCATTGAAATGAAAAGGCTTCCTTAAGCCACCACCATTTTCCAAAATATAATGACTATCAAAAAAAAAAAAAAAAAAAGCCAAAAACTCAATTAGGATCAAATTAAAGGTCATCAAACCCAGAATCTTGTCTCTAAGTGCAATCAGCTGGGGATACTCATCTTCCACAGATAACAGCACAGTCTGTTTGCAGTGATTCTCTCCTACCTTCTGGCAATCAGTAATTAAGAAACTTCTAGAGACAGAAGTCAGCAACAACAGCTGGCCTTGTCATCCAAAGATGCTCTGTGCCCTCCTTGAACCTGTATATAGCTGTGGTCTCTACAACACCCTGCTGTAGAACTCATCAGGCAAAACAGCATTCTCTGAACCTTTTTTCTTTTTGATCTTGGGGCTTACCTGACCCAGAATTTAAGAACTTTTTACTTAGCAGACTAGGCTTTCCATAAGGCTTCTGGGTTTGAACCAAGACATATGTTTTAAAAGGGAATTTTTCTTTAGTTTATAAAAATGTAAACAGTGCTGTAAATATACAAGCAGGGCAACTGCTTACCTAAGAAATAGCAGATGATCACAAAAGCCTGCTTGTCAAATGTATCTTGTGCAAGTATTAAGAACTGTTTATTTTGGAAACGGTACAAAAGCATCCTGAGATAAAGCAGCGTTGCTGATGTGGAAAAAAACGTAACATTCCAAGTCATTCACAACCGTCCTGCCAGTAAAAAAAGTGAATTAATTTCCACCCCTGTTCTTGAAAACAGGACTATTTTTCACATTTTAAGAGAAAAGGGTTGGACTTAAAGACTTTCAGAAATGCTTATATGTGAACACAGCTTCACGGATAAATACAGCTTCACCTCTTTTTCATGGGGCCAGACTGTCGATTAAGGGCAATCCAAAGGCTCTCAGATTTGTCAGCTAAATACAATCCCAAACACACCTACTCATGCAAAATGCCACATGTGAGTACTATCTGACAGGTCTGCAACATCCATGTGCACAGAAAATGGGGAAGCAATGCTCAGCAATTTGTGTTCTCTGAGCACTGTTCTCTGAGCCATGGACTGACCTCCACTACTACTGAATTCACTGTACAAACTTCTCCAGAATATGCCTCTAAATTATGGCTTGCATTTTACGTCCCACCCATTACCATTGAGTTAATTACAGTCTGGATTTAAACATTATCATTACTTACAATGCGCAAGATGTGTGAAAGGGAATTAGGCATATATAATGTCAGTTCTCTCTCTCTCAATTGTTTAAATAAGGGAGGAAAAGACAAAGAAATTATATAGTACAGAATGTGGTGTCTGCATCAAAATTTGATACCTACTGCACGTTTCTGTATTGCTGAGGAAATTCAAAGATGCAGCATTTGTGGCCATAGGACTGGATACTGAATGCTTTCTGGGATGTAGCCTCCGCTGAAATTTGGCATCCTTGTGTAGTTTCAGGCAAGCAGTGGTCAGCTCTAGGCCTCAGTCTCATACTCAAATCATAGCCTTACTCATAAAAAGCAACGGCTTAGCAAAACCGGCTCCAATATCAAGTGAAGAACAGCTCAGGAAAAGCAGAATTCAGTTTCTAGCACTCAGCTAAAGACTTACTGAATTACAACAGGCACTTCTATTATCCCACATTTCATTAAGGCCAGTCTTAAAACATGGCTAATTGTCCCTTACCACAAAGAGGATTGTTCGTAATAAAATGTATAATAAATAACTTCAAGACTCTCAGATATTGTGGTGGTGAATTAATGTAGCTATTCAGACAAAGACCACTCAACACAGCTGACTGATCAAATTTCCTAAAAAGCCCCAGAAATAAAAGCATTATTTTATATTTCTCTATCCATATTAATATAGGAATGTGTACTTATCGCCAAAATTCTTGTGGACCTTGCCTCTCAATTCTTCATAAATGAAATACAAACTTTACTATGACTTCAGTTATGTGAAGAGATGAACAGAAGGAAGCCAGTGATGAATGATGCCAGTCCTTCGAGTATGTGTCTGAAAACAGCTAGATTTCTGAGGCAGTGAAGTAGCTCTTAAGCAACTACACAAAAATATGTATGGAATGGCAAGAAAGGATGCTCATGTGCTATCTTCTACTTCTTGCTTAAATGTTTCTTCTGAAACTGAGGGATTTGAGTTGGATTTTTGATGCAGCTCGTACTGTTGCTAACATACCATTTACTTATAAGCATTCGTTTTAATATTGTATCGACCTTCTACTCATACATGTAAAACCCTGAAATCCTAGCTCAACTGCCAAGCCGGAATCTAATCTTTTGCAAAATACTTAATATAAATGTCATATAAATGATTATCATTATGAACCGTCTCTACTGTGGTTGATACAGACTATGTTCTACCATTACAAGACTGACATTTTATTTGGTCCACATTCACCAGCAATTCCGTGTATCTTCTATTAATGCAAACTTATATTTCTACAAGCAGCAAAAATATAGGATTGAGGCAAGTTTACTTGAATTTTAATGATAGATAAGATAAAAACATGTAAAACATACATAGTACAAGAAAGGTCATAAAATGTCATAGAATACAGAATGTTTCAGATTTATAACTCTGTACAGTGTTTCAGTGCTTGGTAATGAACAGAATGGTGAGAAGACCTTGACATTTTACATAGATTTTAAATATACTGCACATATTCTAAATACACTAAACATATTTTAAATATGCCCAGGGCCACGGTGAGTTTCAGTTTCCAAAAGGCTCCAACTCCTGAACTAAGTGTATGAGCAAGACCGTGTCACACTGGACATGTCCTGTTAACCTCAGGGGGTTTGTCAGAATTAAATCAGGCAGAAGAATGACACAGATGATTGCCACGGAGAGGGATTCGACTCTTTCTCTGTGTTACCTAATGGTTTCTACTTTTTTAAAAGCAAACTGATGTGAAAAAAACCGAGGTTTCTTGCAAAGGTCTCACAATCAAGTGTAAGATGATGCTAACCTTTATGAACAAAAGGCAAATGAAGATGAGTAAGTACTTCCAATCAAATTGCATTTGATTTTCTGTGAGACTGGAAACTTCACAGCAGCAGGAAAAAAAAAAAAAACAGACTGAACGAAACCTGCTGCAAAAAACTTAGTTTTGCAGACCTTTGCGAGCTGGCATTGTGTCTGTGCTACATCCCAAAGTACAAACTGACGTGCCTTCACCCTTCTTATGACAAGATAGCAACGTTAAATGACAGAGCCCTCATGGTTCAGTAGTGGTCCCACCCCAGTACGCTACCTCTGATGATGAGAGAACTGACCACACAAAAAAGACCTTCCTTAGCTGCGGCAATGTAATTTCAGCCCCGGTGGCAATACCCTGGAAACCAAACCTCTTTTCAGTTTCAAACCTCAGCCTTTGAAAATAACATTAAAGGCTCATGCTGAGAGGCTGCTTTTTAAACATTTTTGTCAACGGAGAACTGAAATGTAGCTGTCTCCAGTAGGAAAATTGTGCCTTCTCCCATGGATAACGGCAGCGGGGAGAAAGGACTTCAATTCCCTGTCAGAACTCCAAACTGTAGTCTAAATGCAAGACTGCAGTGGCCTTCGAAAGTTTTAATTTATAAATAAAGTATCTATTCCTACATAAATGTCACATTAAAGTATATCATTGAATTCAGCACACCATCTGCCTAGCCATGACTCCAAATGAAAAATGTTATTCATGTTCTTGCCCATATTTTCCATCCAAATATTTGTATAGTTTCAAATAGCCTAAGGAACCTGGTAGTGACATCATTCTCATTGAAATCAATAAAAGCTCTGCCTCTGGCTTCGACAGGAATGGCCTCAAGCAAGCATCCTGTAGCGACAACTTTGAAATACTAAACCAAAACTGCCACAGCTATCGTTGAAGGAAGTAATGTATTTCTATTTTTATCTACAACCACCCTGAATGCATGAGGCACTTTATAAACTCATGTAAAGAAGGTCATAAGGCGGTGGTCACACAGGGCACTGATTTAGAGCAGTTATCTTAAAACAGCCCATTCAGAAATAGTTGTGTTGATGGATTTCCCCATCAGACGAGGTCTGATATGGCAGCTACCGAAATGAACATCAATGCTCAAGTTCCTCATTGGTACCGTGTGCATCCCCAGACCACGTAATCTGAAGTTTTATTTCAGATAAAAAGCCCATGAAAGAGAATAGGTGCCGTAATTAGTAACAGCTCTCTGAGCTTTTGTGACAAACTGCAAAACAACAGTGTCCTACTAGTGAAGGGCACCGACATTACAGACGAAGCACGGAGAATCAGCAGAGTGCGCGGCTGGTGGTCCAGGTGCTTGGAGGGAGGAAAGAGACACGGCATTGCAGCGAGGGCAACGGTAGGAAAGACTGGTGAGAAGAGGAATCCTGAGGAAGCAGAGATGAGAAAGAGGAGGAAGAGGAAAAAGGCAGTGAAGCACAAGAAGAAAGTATGTGAATCAGTGCTATAGAGCAAATAGAATAATCAGAAAATCAGTAATGCACATGTATTAATTAAACTTTATCACCACGGTCCTGGACTGAGCATGACCTTCAGACGGAGTTAACAGAAAACCTCCATGCACAGTCCTATATTACATCACTTTTTTTTTTAAAAAAAAAAGGATCAAATCTGTAAAAAATTCCTTAGCTAGGTATATAACCCTAAATATGTGACGCACACGTTCTTCAGTAGGGCGATGTATACAGCCAAAAGCAACCTTAAGCTTCATGGAACATTAATAATTAGAATGAAATGAGCACTAGAGATGGAATTCATATTTGGTAAGTGAAAACCCTTAATACTAAAAACTACTTGCCTGGGACTGAATTGGGAACATAGCTGTGTAACCACTAGTCTGTTACCTTCTAAAGGTCACTAACAGACAAATAATCATCCCAGACATTCAGAAAATCATTTTACCATGACACAATAGGCATGTACTAAAGGTCATTTGAAACTGAAGTTTCTAGTTGGGCTTCTACTTTGCCATAAAGCAAAACACATCAAAAGAACAATTGAGCTGGTATGTGGCTTTAGTGCGTGTGAGAATTCTGCTCCACCATCCACAATGAACAAAGCTGTTCTCTTTTATTGCTTTTTTTCAGTACTTGAATATCTGCCTTGTAAGAGAAATTATTTTTGCCTAATGCTATGTCTGGTACTTCAGGTGTGGTCTGGCTAGCTTTTTATAGCATATTCCGGAGTGCTTTTAAATCATCTCCAGGCAGAAAGAGATATCAAAAGTGGTAAACTTTTCTGATCTCCCTCACTTACATCCAAGTGGCATTAATGGGACATTAACAAACTAACTATGCAAACACAGAAAAAACGTATCCCTTTTCCGTAAGGTTACGGGCAGCACCGGCAGACTGTTCTGTTTGCACTTTTTCTCGCTGGTAGAGCAAGGATGTCTCACCAAAGAACTGAAGGGTCAGCCCCATTTCTAAGGACCTGACCCTGAAGGGCAGCTTCAATCAGCGCCCTTTCCCAAACCCCCTGCCTTCGCGGGTCCCCAGCCCACCTGCCCCAACACTCTCCTTTGAGCAAACCGTCCCGTTTGTTACCAGCTGTACGCTAAACGTGACGACAGTTCACAGTCCTCCTGCCTCGCCCTGTCTTACCTTGTCACGTCCCGCCG
>NW_009628658.1:0-242 GCF_000690535.1 Cariama cristata
TGGATGGCATCCCGTCCCTCAGGCGTGTCGACCACACCGCTCAGCTTGATGTCATCCGCAGACTTGTTGAGGGTGCGCATGATTCCACTGTCTATTCCACTTCTTGATGAAGATATTAAACAGCACCGGTCCCAGCACAGACCCCTGAGGGACACCGCTCATCACCGGCATCCATCTGGACATTGAGCCATTGACCACCACCCTCTGGATGCGACCATCCAACCAATTCCTCATCCATCAAA
>NW_009628659.1:0-297 GCF_000690535.1 Cariama cristata
CGCCAGCCCCGCTGTGCTGAGGGTCAACCGGGCTCCTGGCGCTGCACCTGCGACACCGGCTTCCAGATGTGAGCAGGTGGCATGTGCCATGGTAAAAGGTGGGTGAGGATGGTGGGGAGGGGGGGAAACTGAGGCTTGGTGGCGACAGGACCCCTGGCCATGCCCCACTCTGTCTCCCCAGATGTGGACGAGTGCCAGCTCTTCCAGTCCAGCCCCCAGACCCAGCTTTGCCTCCACGACTGCCTCAACCTCTCCAGCTCCTACCGCTGCGTCTGCCCCCTTGGCTACCACACCCAC
>NW_009628659.1:483-3107 GCF_000690535.1 Cariama cristata
ATGCGCCCCAAGTGCCCCCCACTACGCCAAAACACCAGCTATGTCAAGACCTCCACCTTGTAAGTACCACACGTGGCTCGGGCTGCATCATGCCCTCTCCCCCAGGCGATGGGTCCTACAGTGCCCTGGGGACCATATTGTGTCTCTCAGGGGTAGCAGGGAGAGTGTCAGCCAGCGCAGGTAGTAAATTGCCTAGTAAATGGCCACATGGGGTGCCCGGATGTCCTCAGCACACTCCCCAATGGTCTCAGGATGCTGGTGGCTGGGGGTGCACACCCGAATACATGGTGGCTCTATCCAGGACCCTGGCCCCCAGAGCCCCAGCCTAGGGGGAACAATGCCATTTCTCCACTGCTGCACATCCACGTGATGCCATCGGCTGCCATCCAGCAGGAACCCCCCCCCCCCGCCCGGTCCCACTCTTGAGACTAAACCACTTTGTGGCTGAGCACACGCCACCCAAGCAGAGGAGCATCCTTGCTTTGGACAAGTTCCTCTGCAGGAGGCACATCTGAGCCTGGCTCCATTCCTGGTCTCCATCCGGGACTGTTGTACCCCAGGTCTCAGCCTTGAAGCGTGACCCAGAGCTGCGTCCCTGCAAGGCATGGCATTTGCCTGGCAGAGGCAGGGACAGGACAGAGATTCTATGCTGGGCACACTGGGATGTGGCTTTCTTGGGTTGCTCTGTCACAGGACTGGCAGTGGGGCTGGAGATGCTGCCTGCAGCACAGGCTAAGCTTGTTTGCAAGGATGCGAGCAGCTCCCTGAGAGCCAAACCACAGCACTGAGTAGTGGTACCCCTTCTCTCCTGGCAGCAGTGTCAGAGGAACCTGTGCCCGATGGAGAGCTGAGCCTGCCGTCTGGCTGCCACCTCCATCTCCTTCCATTACCTGCCACTTCAGGCCAACTGCACTGTGCTCCTCGTTCTCTTCAAGATGTCCACCACCCGCTTCGTGGGCGACAGCCTGCGCTTCACCATCACGGGCAGCCGAGGCCAGGGCATCTTCGCTGTGCGGCACTCTGACCAGCAGACAGGAGAGCTGGTGCACACCAGTCCCATGGGGGGGCCAGCCACGCTGGAGGTGGAGCTGGACATAAGCGAGTTCTCCCGCAAGGTCCCCCTGGGCAAGCACATCTTCAAGGTCACGGTCTTTGTCTCCCCATACGAGTTTTGATCCCCTTTAGAGGTGGGTGTGTGGCCAAGCCAGGGTCTCTCCTGAGGAGTGATGGAGCAGGTTCAGCTCAGTGGTCCCAGTTCTTGTCCCATTGGAGACATCCCTCTCCCGTAATGCTTGCTTATGGCAAAGCCACTGAAGCAGAAACGGTGCCCGTCGCAAAGGCTGCAAGGAAAACTGCAGGCAATGGGGGTGCCTGCCTCTGGCAACCCCCCTCCTCTCTGCCCGCAGAGCACACAGATGGGCATGGCAGAGCGAGCTGAGAGCACGTGGCCTGCAGGTCCGGCTCCTTGTATCTTGCAACCTCTAATAAAAGAAAAGTGGCTGTAGGAAGGGTGTCCTCCTTGCTCCATGCCTGCCGCATAGGAGCAGCCCCATGCTCCTGGGGTAAGGCTCCTGGGGAGAGCTGGGGGCTGTGGTCAGGGCAGGGTCCTCCCGCAGAGCTCAGGGTGCCAGAAGAGCTGTCAACCCCACCCAGGATCATGCAGTGTCCCTGTCCCTCCCAGCATCACTGTTCCTGGAGGCCACGCTGAAAAGCTCCCCAGTGCAGGGTCGGGAGATGGGCTGAACACGCTGCCCTGCATGTCCTGCACAGCCAAGGCTTGTCCCCCGTCCCTTTGGCAGGTGCCAGGAAAGCACAGCAGGGCTCTCTGCCACCAGGTGAGGAGGGGACGGCGACCAGAGGCTGTTCTTCCTCGCAACCAGGAGACGTCCCTCTGCAACGGCTCTGACAGGAGCCAACCACACGGACGGTCCAAGTCGCAGCTTCGCAGCTCACTGAGCACTCAAGCCGTTCCCCTGCTCCTGACTCACGGAGGGTAGGCTGCAAGGACAAAGGAGGTGCAGCCCCCCACGCTCCTGAGGCACCCTCTGCCACCACCAGCACAGCCAGACCCCTGCGCGAGGGAGAGCCACCAAGGGATGGAGGTTGAAAAGGTCACGAGGGCCTTTGGGGACAGCAAGGGAAGGACATGCTGCCCCTAGGACACCCTTCCCTCTGCACACAGGAGCTTTTTTAGGAAAGCGGCTGGCCAGCCCATGCCAGTGCCCCTCGCACAAGGGCACAGACCGCAGGCAGCTCATAAAGACATCCTCATGCACCCACGGCCGGCACTGCCACCAGCTCTGCTCGCCAGCTCCCGGGGCTCGGCACAGCCGCTTTGCTGGAGGGGAGGGAAAAGCCCCCCCAGGAGCTGGGCTGGTGGGGCTGGCCCTGCCAAGGATATGTATTTATTCCTGCACATGAGGTGTCCCAGCCAATCTGGGCCTCCCAAATGTGGTTTTGCACAGGTTTCTTATACCTTTCAAACTTCCAGGTACCACACGACACGAGTAATCACTAACATCCGCATTGCTGATTGTTAATCATAGTAAAACTTTGCAAAGCAACAATATTTTTCCAGCGAGGACCCCACACCCGGACTTATGTGGAGGGAGGCCTCGCTCCTA
>NW_009628660.1:0-226 GCF_000690535.1 Cariama cristata
GCTTGCAGGTACCCCCACCCAGCATGGGGTTGGGGCGGCGTTGGAGGCCCTGGGAGAGCCAGGGCACGAGCGATTGCCGTGAGGCTCTGGGCACGGGCAGAGCCGTGGGTGGGAAGTGCAGCCAGACCCCAGAAAGGGCTGCGTCCCTCTGAGCGACAATGCTGGTGCAGATCCGTGCCCATGCCCAGAGACCCAGCAGCAGGCGGCTGCAGTGGCCAGGGCGACC